>NW_027182858.1:707500-872500 GCF_041146395.1 Eulemur rufifrons | reverse complement strand
CCGGCTCCTCTGGCCTCTGCCGGTCCCTGAGCATTCAACCCCAGTGACAGTGATCTGCAGACGGGTGGCCGCCATTGTAGGGGTCCACAGCCTAAACGCTGAGGAGCGATTGGGTACCGGGCGGCTCCCTGGGCGGCTCCCTTCCCTAGTCCACGGACCCTGACTAGGAGCTCCACCTTTGTGTGAACACTGAGTGGTTCCCCAGTCACGAGAGAGTGGAGCGTGGACCTTGCAGACATTGGGGTGGGGCAGACCATCTCCCGCGGGAACTGCAGTGGCTGGGGCGCTGGGTGAATGAGGGCACCGCTCCACTCTCCCTATCCACTGTCTTTCTTGCAGAGAGAGACAGAAGCCACCTCGGGAGAGGAAGAGGGGCAGCCCCCCCAGCGGAGCTAGCAAAATCCTGAACAATATGTGAAGGGCTCCCCCTAGTGACAGAGGAGGCAGCTTACCTGGCACTCACAGTGTGCCCCTATCCAGACTAAAGCTGAAAGAAGGGATCTTAAGGATTCATTCAGATGGGAAGGGCTCAGCGAAGGAACTCTAGGAGTATAAAGAATCAAGCTGAAACCATGCCCTCAAAGAGGATTACTAGTTCTCCACCAATTAACACAAAGCAGATTCCAAATAGCAACATGTCACAGGAAGAATTTCAAACATGGATCATAAATACGCTGAACATTATGCAAGAAAAAATGGATAATCAACACAAAGAAACCACAAAAAAGATCCAGGACTTGGAAGAAAAATTCACCAAAGAAATTGAAATACTGAAGAAAAATCAAACTGAACTCCTGGAAATGAAAAATTTATTCAAGGAGCTACAAAACACAGTGGAAAGTCTCAAGAGCAGGGTAGATCAAACAGAAGAAAGAATCTCAGAGATCGAAGATAACACTTTCCAATTAAATAAGGCAGTCACAGAGTTAAAACAAAGAAACATGAGAAATAATCATAGTCTACAAGAAATGTGGGATTATGTAAAGAAGCCTAACGTGAGAGTTATCGGCATTCCTGAGGGTGAAGAAGACAATAAGCAAGGGTTGAATAAAGTATCTGAAGATATAATTGAGGAAAATTTCCCAGGCCTTGCCAAATCTCTAGATACACAGGTTCAAGAAGCTCAAAGAACCTCTGAGAGATTCATACCAAATAGGAAGACACCACGTCATGTAGTTATCAGACTGACCAAAATATCCACTAACGAGGCCCTTCTTCAATCTGTAAGGAGAAAAAAACAAGTAACATACAAAGGAAAGCCCATCCGAATCACGCCAGATTTCTCAACTGAAACCTTACAAGCAAGAAGAGATTGGAGCCCCATTCTCACTCTTCTGAAACAGAATAATGCCCAGCCTAGAATCCTGTACCCAGATAAGCTCAGTTTTATATATGAAGGTGAAATTAAGACATTCTCAGATAAACAAAAACTCAGAGAATTCACCAAGACAAGAGCAGCTTTCCAAGAAGTATTCAAAACAGAGTTACACGTGGTCCAGCACAAGAAGGACCTTCGAATGTAACACTAATCAAGAGATAAATATGAAAACACAGTTATCATAATGGCTCAAGAGAGAAAACAGATCAATGAAATTCAACCCAACATGAGGAACAGCAATCTGTCTCGCTTATCAGTTCTCTCATTAAATGTGAATGGATTGAATTCCCCACTCAAGAGACATGGACTGGCCCGATGGATAAAAAAGATATAAGCCAAGTATCTGCTGTCTTCAGGAAACTCATCTAACCTGCAAGGATGCATTTAGACTGAAAATAAAAGGGTGGAAATCAATATTCCAAGCAAATGGAACCCAAAAGAAAGCTGGCGTGGCAGTTCTAATCTCCGATAACGTAGTTTTTAAATCAACAAAAGTAAAGAAAGACAAAGATGGTTACTATATACTGGTGAAGGGTACAATTCAACAAGAAGACATAACTATACTTAACATATATGCACCCGATCAAGGTGCACCCAGATTCATAAAGCAAACCCTACTTGATCTGAACCAAATGATAGATAACAACACTTTAGTAGCCAGAGATTTTAACACGCCACTGACAGTTCAAGACAGATCCTCCAAACAAAAAATAAACAAAGAAATATTGGACGTATATAGAATGCTAGAACAAATGGGCCTGACTGACATCTACAGGACATTCTACCCAAATACCACTGAATATAAGTTCTTCTCATCAGCTCATGGGACATTCTCCAAGATTGACCATATCTTAGGACATAAAGCATGTCTTAAAAAATTTAAAAATATAGAAATAATACCATGCAGCTTCTCAGATCACAGTGGAATAAAAGTAACAATGAACCCTAACAGAAATCCTCATTTCTACTCAAAGTCATGGAAGCTAAATAACCTTCTCCTGAACAATCATTTTATAAATGAAGAAATCAAGTCAGAAATCAAAAGATTCTCTGAATTAAACGACAAAGGAGATACAACTTATCAAAATCTGTGGGACACAGCTAAAGCAGTCCTGAGAGGAAAATTTATTTCCATAAATGCCTATACCAAAAAGACAGAAAACTTACAAATAGACAATCTAATGAATAGACTCAAAGAGCTGGAGAAGAAAGAAGAGACCAAACCCAAACCCAGCAGAAGGAAATTATTAAGATTAAATCAGAACTAAATGAAAAGGACCATAAGGGAGATTAAACCAAACCATAACGGAGATTAATAAAACCAAAAGTTGGTTCTTTGAAAAAATAAACAAAATTGACACACCTCTGGCTAAACTAACCAAGAGCAGAAAAGAAAAATCTCTTATAACCTCGATCAGGAACACGAAAGGAGTAATCACGACTGATGCCACAGAGATACATGATATCATCTATGAATTCTACAAAAATCTTTATGCACACAAATTAGAAAACCTGGAGGAAATGGACAAATTCTTATAAACACACAGCCTTCCCAGGCTCAACCAGGAAGAAATAGAATTCCTGAATAGACCGATATCTAGATCTGAAATTGAAACAGCAATAAAAAACCTTCCCAAAAAGAAAAGCCCTGGACCAGATGGGTTCACACCTGAATTCTACCATACCTACAAAGAAGAACTGGTGCCCATCGTACATAAACTATTCTCCAATATAGAGAAGGATGGGATTCTCCCCAACACTTTTTACCAAGCCAACATAATCCTGATACCAAATCCAGGAAAGGATGCAACTAAAACAGAGAACTATAGACCAATTTCTCTTATGAATATAGATGCAAAAATTCTCAATAAAATTCTAACAAATCGAATCCAAGTGCTTATCAAAAAAATAATCCATCACGACCAAGTGGGCTTCATCCCAGAGATGCAGGGATGGTTTGACATATGGGAATGTAATTCATCACATAAATAGAAGCAAAAATAAAGATCAGATGATCCTCTCAATAGATGCAGAGAAAGCATTTGACAAAATTCAACACCCTTTTATGATAAGAACACTTAACAAAATAGGCATAGATGGGGCCTATATAAAAATGATACAAGCCATATACGACAAACCCTCAGCCAACATCATACTGAATGGGGAAAAACTGAAAGCATTCCCACTTCAAACTGGAACCAGACAAGGCTTACCACTGTCCCCATTACTTTTCTACATAGTATTGGAAGTCCTTGCAAGAGCTATCAGGCAAGAGAGCAGAATCAAGGGAGTTGAAATAGGGACAGAAGAGATCAAACTCTCACTCTTTGCTGATGATATGATGTTATATCTATAAAACCCCAAGGTTTCAACCAAGAGACTCCTGGAATTGATCAATGAATTCAGTAAAGTCTCAGGATAGAAAATCAATACACACAAATCAGAGGAATTCATATATGCCAATAACAGTCAAATGGAAAACCAAATTAAGGACTCAATACCCTTCAAAATAGCAACAAAGAAAATAAAATACCTAGGAATTTATTTAACTAAGGAGGTAAAGGACCTCTATAGGGAGAACTATGAAACACTGAGGAAGGAAATTGCAGAACATGTAAATAGGTGGAAAACCATACCATGCTCATGGATCGGTAGAATCAACATTGTTAAAATGTCTATACTGCCCAAAGTTATCTACAGATTCAATGCAATCCTTATTAAATTACCAACATCTTTTTTCACAGACATAGAAAAAATAATTTTACGCTTTGTATGGAACCAGGGAAGACCCCGTTTAGCAAAAGCAATCTTAAACAACAAAAACAAAATGGGAAGTATTAATTTGCCAGACTTCAAACTATACTACAAGGCTGTGGTTCTTAAAACAGCCTGGTACTGGCACAAGTGCAGGGACACAGACCAGTGGAACAGAACAGAAAATCCCAATATAAAACCATCCTCATATAGCCATCTAATCTTTGACAAAGCAGACAAAAACATACTCTGGGGAAAAGATTCCTTATTTAATAAATGGTGCTGGGAAAACTGGATATCCACATGTAGAAGACTAAAACAGGACACACAAAAATCAAATCACAGTGGTTAACAGACTTAAACCTAAGGTCAGAAACTATTAGAATTCTAGAAGAAAATGTAGGAAAGACTCTTACAGACATTGGCCTAGGCAAAGAATTTATGAAGAAGACCCCTAAAGCAATCACAGCAACAACAAAAATAAATAAATGGGACCTGATCAAATTAAAAAGCTTCTGCACAGCCAAAGAAACAGTCACGAGAGTAAATGGACAACCTACAGAATGGGAAAAAATTTTCGCATACTACACATCAGATAAAGGACTGATAACAAGAATCTATTTAGAACTCAGAAAAATCAGTAAGAAAAAATCAAACAACCCTATCAAAAAGTGGGCAAAGGACATAAATAGAAATTTTTCAAAAGAAGATATAAAAATGGCTAACAAACATATGAAAAAGTGTTCAACATCTCTAATCATCAGGGAAATGCAAATCAAAACCACAATGAGATATCACTTAACTCCAGTAGGAATGGCCTTTATCAAAAAGTCCCAAAACTATACATGTTGGTGTGGGTGTGGCGAGATAGGTACATTCATAAACTGCTGGTGGGACTGTAAACTAGTGCAGCCCCTGTGGAAAGCAATGTGGAGATACCTTAAACAGATTCAAGTAGACCTACCATTCGATCCAGCAATTCCATTATTGGACATCTACCCAGAAGAACAAAAGTCATTCTATAAAAAAGACACCTGCACCTGAATGATTATAGCAGCACAATTCACAATCACAAAGATGTGGAAACAACCCAAATGCCCATCAATTCATGAATGGATTAGCAAAATGTGGTATATGTATACCATGGAATATTACTCAGCTATTAGAAATAATGGCGATATGGCATCTCTTTGGTTCTCCTGGAGAGAGCTGGATCCCATTCTATTAAGTGAAGTATCCCAAGAATGGAAAAATAAGCACCACATGTACTCACCAACAAATTGGTTTCCCTGAGTGCACATTTGGGAACAACACCAATTGGGTATCGGACAGAGGTTGGGGCCGGGTGGAAGGGATGGGTGTATACCTACTTGATGAATGTGATGTGCACTGCCTGGGGAATGGACACCCTTCAAGTTCTAACTGGGGGGGATGGGGTGGGGGAGAGGAGGGGTGCACACCTACATGATGAATGTGATGTGCACTGACTAGGGAATGGACAAAATTGAAGCTCAGAATCGGGGGAAAGGGGAGGCATGGGGAATGTATATAGCCTGATCTTTTGTACCCCCATAATGAGCTAACAAACAAACAAACAAACAAAAAAGAATCGTTTGATTCATCAGCTGGGAATACACCATGGTTCTTTAAAGACCTCTATGCGTGGGCCCAGGTAACTGGCAAGTTCCAAGAAGTATGCCACAGAGCTTTTGAAATAACCACTACGTTGAGAATTATTTGCTAGTTTTTGCACCACCTTTCACCATAATTGTGATAAGGTTCGTCCGTGCCTCCTTCAACCCAAGATGGCTGGGGCGGACAAAAGTATGCTGAGGCCTAGTTCACTTGGTGTTGCCGATAGTTGGTACTGGAGCCTGGCAAGAAGCCATGTTATTAAGAGTCATTCCACCATCCTTTCTCCATCATTTTAAAAGGCAGAACACCTTTTTCCAGTTATCATAAGAATGAGTTGCTGGAGGGGACGTTTTTGAGTGGGGTCGGGTGGTGCGTTGAGGGGAAGGCTCTCTGTCTGTCTGGTGGTTTGTCTTTATTATGCCCAAAGAGGAGAGGTGGGCATGTGTGTGGCAGGTGAAAAGTACGGATCCTGTTTCAGTCTTAGACTGAAACAGGATCCGCACTTTTCAGCCAGTTCCTTTACGAATCCTTTGATTCATCAGCTGGGAATCCACCATGGCTGTCGAGACCCCTCTATGTGTGGGTCCAGGTAACTGGCTAGTTCCAAGATGTATGCCGCAGAGCTTTGGAAATAACCACTACATTGAGTATTATTTGCCAGTTTTTGCAGCAACTTTCACAATGATTGTGAAAAGGTTAGGCAGTGCATCCTGAAACCCAAGCTGGCTTCCACAGAAAAAACTACGGTTAGGCCAATCTCCCTTGGAGTTGCCGATAATTGGTACTGGTCCGTGGCAAGAAGCCATTCCTTTAAGTATCATTCCACCTTCCTTTCACAACTATTTTAAAAGGCAGAGCACCTATTGCCATTTAGCTTAAGGATGAGTCGCTGGAGGAAACGTTTTTGTGTGGGGTGGGAGAGGCAGAGCCAGGCCCTCTGTCAGTCCAGTGGTTTGTTTTTATTATCCCCGGAGAGGAGAAGTGGACATGTGTGTGGCAAGTGAAAAGTGTGGATCCTGTTTCAGTCTTAGACTGATACAGGATCGGCACTTTTCATCCTGTTCCTTTAAGAATCCTTTGCTTCATCAGCTGGGAATCCACCATAGTTCTCTACACCCCACTATGTGTGGACCCACTTAACAGGCTAGTTCAAAGAAGTATGCCACAGAGCATTTGAAATAACCACTACCATGGAAATTATTTGCCAGCTTTTCCAGCACTTTTACCATAATTTTGATAAGGTTCATTTGTGCTTCCTTAAACCCTAGATGGCTTCCATGGACAAACCTATACTGAGGGTTCTCTCGCTTGGTGTTGCCAATACTTGGTACGGGAGTCTGACAAGAATCCAGTCTTTTAATTATCATTGCCCCATCCTTTCTCCCTTATATTAAAAGGTGAGCAACTTTCGGCAGTTAGCATAAGGATGAGTCAACGGAGGGGACGTTTTTGGGTGGGATCGGGGTGGTTTGGGGGACAGTCCCTCTGTCAGTCTGGTTGTTTGTGTTTATTATGCCCAGACAGGGAAGTGGATATATTTGTGGCAGGTGAAATGTGCGGATCCTGTTTCAGTTAGACTGAAACAGTATCCGCACTTTTCAGCCGGTTCCATTAAAAATCCTTTGATTCATCAGCTGGGAATCCACCATGGTTCCTTAGAACCCTCCATGCATGGGCCCATGAACTGGCCTGTACCAAGATGTATGCTGCACAGCTTTTGAGATAAACACTACGTGTAGAATTATTTGCCAGTTTCTGCAGCACATATCACCATAATTGTGATAAGGATCGTCTGTGCCTCCTTAAACACAAGATGGCTGCCAGGGAGAAAACTATGCTGAGGCCTAGGTCACTTGGATTTCACGACACTTGTTACTGGAGGCTGGAAGGAGGCCATTCTTTTAAGTATCATTCCACCATACTTTCCCCATTATTTTAAAATGCACGGAAACCTTTGCAAGTTAGCATAATAATTAGTAGCTGGAGGGGACATTTTTATTTGTGGGGTCGGTGTGGGTGGGGGGCGCAGGCCCTCTGTCAGTTCGCTGGATGGTTTTTATTTTCCCCAGACCGGAGAAGTGGGCATGTGTGTGGCAGGTAAAAAGTTCGGACCCCGTTTCTGTCTTAGACTGAAACAGAAACCGCACTTTTCACCCCGTTCCATTAAGAATCCCTTGCTTCATCAGCTGGGAATCCACCATGGGCCTCTAGACTGCTCTATGCATGGGCCCAGTTAACTGGCTAGTTCAAAGAATTATGCCGCAGAGCTTTTCAAGTAACCACTACCATGAGAATTACTTGACCGCTTTTGCAGCACCTTTCACCATAATTGTGATAAGGTTCATCTGTGCCTCCTTAAACCCAAGATGGCTGCCAGGGACAAACGTGTGCTGAGGCCTAGGTGACTTGCTGTTGCCAATACTTGGTATGGGAGTCTGGAAATAAGCCAGTCTTTTAGGTATAATTCCACCATTCTATCTCCATTATTTTAAAAGGCAGAGGACGTATTGCCAGATAGCATAAGGATCAGTCGCTGGAGGGCACGATTTTGTGTGGGGTGGTGGGGGGCGGGGGCAGGCCATCTGTCAATCCGATGGGTTGTTTTTGTTATCCCTAGAGAGGAGAAGTGGGCATGTGTGTTGCAGGCAAAAAGTCCGAATCCTGTTTCAGTCAGGATCTGCACTTTTCAGCCTGTTCCTTTAAGAATCCTTAGATTCATCACCTTGGAATCCACCATGGTTCTCCAGATCCCTCTATGCGTGGGCCCAGGTAACAGGCTTCTTCCAAGAAGTATGCCACAGAGCTTTTGAATTAAACAGTACGTTGAGAATTATTTGCCGGGTTTTCAGCACGTTTCAACATAATTATGATAAAGTTTGTATATGCCTCCTTAAACCCAACATGGCTGCCACGGGCATAACTATGCTGAGGCCTAGCTGACTTGGTGTTGCCTATTTTTGTTAGTGGAGACTGACAAGAAGCCATTCTTCTAAGTATCATCCCACCACCATTTTTCCATTGTTTTAAAATGCAGGGAAATTTTGCAAGTTAGCATTATAATTAGTAGCTGGAGGGTACGGTTTTTTTTTTGTGTGTGTGTGTGGTCGATGTGGATGGGGGGGTCAGGCCCTCTGTCAGTTCAATGGTTAGTTTTTATTATCCCCAGAGAGGAGAAGTGGGCATGTGTTTGGCAGGTGAAAAGGGCGGATTCTGTTTCAGAGAATTAACGATGATCCCCATGGTCATCCCGTTCCTTTAATAATCCTTTACTTCATCAGCTGGAAATCCACCATGGTTCTCTATACTCCTCTTTGCGTGGGAACAGGTAACTGCCTTGTTCCAAGAAGTATGCCGCAGAGCTTTTCAATTAACCACTACGTTGAAAATTATTTGCAGGTGTTCAGCGTTTTACCATAATTGTGAGAACCTTTGTTTGTGCCTCCTGAAACCCAAGAAGGCTGCGACGGACATAGCTATGCTGAGGAGTAGCTGACTTGGTGTTGCCTATTTTTGTTAGTGGAGACTGACAAGAAGCCATTCTTCTAAGTATCATCCCACCACCATTTTTCCATTGTTTTAAAATGCAGGGAAATTTTGCAAGTTAGCATTGTAATTAGTAGCTGGAGGGTACGGTTTTTTTTTGTGTGTGTGTGGTCGATGTGGATGGGGTGGTCAGGCCCTCTGTCAGTTCGCTGGTTAGTTTTTATTATCCCCAGAGAGGAGAAGTGGGCATGTCTTTGGCAGGTGAAAAGGGCGGATTCTGTTTCAGAGAATTAACGATGATCCCCATGGTCATCCCGTTCCTTTAATAATCCTTGACTTCATTAGCTGGAAACCCACCATGGTTCTATATACTCCTCTTTGCGTGGGAACAGGTAACTGGCTTGTTCCAAGAAGTATGCCGCAGAGCTTTTCTATTAACCACTACGTTGAAAATTATTTGCAGATGTTCAGCGTTTCACCATAATTGTGGAACCTTTGTTTGTGCCTCCTGAAACCCAAGAAGGCAGCGACGGACATAACTATGCTGAGGAGTAGCTGACTTGGTGTTGCCTATTTTTGTTAGTGGAGACTGACAAGATGCCATTCTTCTAAGTCTCATCCCACAACCATTATTCCATTGTTTTAAAATGCAGGGAAAATTTGCAAGTTAGCATTATAATTAGTAGCTGGAGGGTACGGTTTTTTTTTGTGTGTGTGGTCGATGTGGATGGGAGGGGGTCAGGCCCTCTGTCAGTTCCCTGGTTAGTTTTTATTATCCCCAGAGAGGAGAAGTGGGCATGTGTTTGGCAGGTGAAAAGGGCGGATTCTGTTTCAGAGAATTAACTATGATCCCCATGGTCATCCCTTTCCTTTAATAATCCTTTATTCATCAGCTGGAAATCCACCATGGTTCTCTATACTCCTCTTTGCATGGGAACAGGTAACTGGCTTGTTCCAAGAAGTATGCCGCAGAGCTTTTCAATTAACCAGTACGTTGAAAATTATTTGCAGGTGTTCAGCGTTTCACCATAATTGTGAGAACCTTTGTTTGTGCCTCCTGAAACCCAAGAAGGCTGCGACGGACATAGCTATGCTGAGGAGTAGCTGACTTGGTGTTGCCTATTTTTGTTAGTGGAGACTGACAAGAAGCCATTCTTCTAAGTATCATCCCACCACCATTTTTCCATTGTTTTAAAATGCAGGGAAATTTTGCAAGTTAGCATTGTAATTAGTAGCTGGAGGGTACGGTTTTTTTTGTGTGTGTGTGGTCGATGTGGATGGGGTGGTCAGGCCCTCTGTCAGTTCGCTGGTTAGTTTTTATTATCCCCAGAGAGGAGAAGTGGGCATGTCTTTGGCAGGTGAAAAGGGCGGATTCTGTTTCAGAGAATTAACGATGATCCCCATGGTCATCCCGTTCCTTTAATAATCCTTGACTTCATTAGCTGGAAATCCACCATGGTTCTATATACTCCTCTTTGCGTGGGAACAGGTAACTGGCTTGTTCCAAGAAGTATGCCGCAGAGCTTTTCAATTAACCACTACGTTGAAAATTATTTGCAGGTGTTCAGCGTTTCACCATAATTGTGAGAACCTTTGTTTGTGCCTCCTGAAACCCAAGAAGGCAGCGACGGACATAACTATGCTGAGGAGTAGCTGACTTGGTGTTGCCTATTTTTGTTAGTGGAGACTGACAAGATGCCATTCTTCTAAGTCTCATCCCACAACCATTTTTCCATTGTTTTAAAATGCAGGGAAATTTTGCAAGTTAGCATTATAATTAGTAGCTGGAGGGTACGGTTTTTTTTTGTGTGTGTGGTCGATGTGGATGGGAGGGGGTCAGGCCCTCTGTCAGTTCGCTGGTTAGTTTTTATTATCCCCAGAGAGGAGAAGTGGGCATGTGTTTGGCAGGTGAAAAGGGCGGATTCTGTTTCAGAGAATTAACTATGATCCCCATGGTCATCCCTTTCCTTTAATAATCCTTTACTTCATCAGCTGGAAATCCACCATGGTTCTCTATACTCCTCTTTGCATGGGAACAGGTAACTGGCTTGTTCCAAGAAGTATGCCGCAGAGCTTTTCAATTAACCAGTACGTTGAAAATTATTTGCAGGTGTTCAGCGTTTCACCATAATTGTGAGAACATTTTTTGTGCCTCCTGAAACCCAAGAAGGCTGCGACGGACATAGCTATGCTGAGGAGTAGCTGACTTGGTGTTGCCTATTTTTGTTAGTGGAGACTGACAAGAAGCCATTCTTCTAAGTATCATCCCACCACCATTTTTCCATTGTTTTAAAATGCAGGGAAATTTTGCAAGATAGCATTGTAATTAGTAGCTGGAGGGTACGGTTTTTTTTGTGTGTGTGTGGTCGATGTGGATGGGGTGGTCAGGCCCTCTGTCAGTTCGCTGGTTAGTTTTTATTATCCCCAGAGAGGAGAAGTGGGCATGTGTTTGGCAGGTGAAAAGGGCGGATTCTGTTTCAGAGAATTAACGATGATCCCCATGGTCATCCCTTTCCTTTAATAATCGTTTACTTCATCAGCTGGAAATCCACCATGGTTCTCTATACTGCTCTTTGCGTGGGAACAGGTAACTGCCTTGTTCCAAGAAGTATGCCGCAGAGCTTTTCAATTAACCACTACGTTGAAAATTATTTGCAGGTGTTCAGCGTTTCACCATAATTGTGATAACGTTTGTTTGTGCCTCCTGAAACCCAAGAAGGCTGCGACAGACATAACTATGCTGAGGCGTAGCTGACTTGGTTTTGCCTATTTTTGTTAGTGGAGACTGACAAGAATCCATTCTTGTAAGTATCATCTCACCATCATTTTTCCATTGTTTAAAAATGCAGGAAAATTTTGCAAGTTAGCATTATAATTAGTAGCTGGAGGCTACGGTGTTTTTTTTTTTTTTTTTCCTGTGGGGTCAGTGTGGATGTGTTGGTAAGGCCCTCTGTCAGTTTCCCGGTTGGTTTTATTATCCCCAGAGAGGAGAAGTGGGTATTAGTATGGCAGGTGAAAACTGCGGATCTGTTTCAGAGAATTAAACAGGATCCGCATGGTAATCCCGTTCCTTTAAGTATCCTTTGCTTCATGAGCTGGGAATCCACCATGGTTCTATATACTTGTCTATGCGTGGGCACAGGAAACTGGCTAGTTCCAAGAAGTATGCCTCAGAGCTTTTCAATTAACCAGTATGTTGACAATCCTTTGCAGGTTTTCAGCGTTTCACCATAATTGTGATAACGTGTGTATGTGCCTACTGAAACCAAATATGGCTGCTACGGACATAACTATGCTGAGGCGTAGCTGACTTGGTGTTGCCTATTTTTGTCAGTGGAGACTGACAAGAAGCCATTCTTCTAAGTATCATCCCACCATCATTTCTCCATTGTTTAAAAATGCAGGGAAATTTTGCAAATTGGCATTAAAATTAGTAGCTGGAGGGTACTTTTTTGTTTTGTGGGGTCGGTCAGGATGGGTGTTCAGGCCCTCTGTCAGATCGCTGGTTTGTTTTTATTATCCCCAGAGAAGAGTAGTGGGCATGTGTTTGGCAGGTGAAAAGTGCGGATTCTGTTTCAGAGAATTAAACAGGATCCGCATGGTCATCTCATTCCTTTAAGAATCCTTTGCTTCATCAGCTGGGATTCCACCATGTTTCTATATACTCCTCTATGCGTGGGCACAGGTACCTAGCTTGTTCCAAGAATTATGCTGGAGAGTTTTCAAATTAACCAGTACGTTGAAAATTATTTGCAGGTTTTCAGCGTTTCACCATAATTTTGATAACGTTTGTATGTCCCTCCTGTAACCCAAGAAGGCTGCGATGGACATAACTATGCTGAGGAGTAGCTGACTTGGTGTTGCCTATTTTTGTTAGTGGAGACAGACAAGAAGCCATTCTTCTAAGTATGATCCAACCACCATTTTTCCATTGTTTTAAAATGCAGGGAAATTTTGCAATTTAGCATTATAATTAGTAGGTGGAAGGTACGGTTTTTTTTTATTTGTGTGTGGTCGATGTGGATGGGGGGGGGTCAGGCCCTCTGTCAGTTCGCTGGTTAGTTTTTATTATCCCCAGAGAGGAGAAGTGGGCATGTGTTTGGCAGGTGAAAAGGGCGGATTCTGTTTCAGAGAATTAACGATGATCCCCATGGTCATCCCGTTCCTTTAATAATCCTTTACTTCATCAGCTGGAAATCCACCATGGTTCTATATACTCCTCTTAGCGTGGGAACAGATAACTGCCTTGTTCCAAGAAGTATGCCGCAGAGCTTTTCAATTAACCACTACGTTGAAAAATATTTGCAGGTGTTCAGCGTTTCACCATAATTGTGAGAACCTTTGTTTGTAGCTCCTGAAACCCAAGAAGGCTGCGACGGACATAACTATGTTGAGGAGTAGCTGACTTGGTGTTGCCTATTTTTGTTAGTGGAGACTGACAAGAAGCCATTCTTCTAAGTATCATCCCACCACCATTTTTCCATTGTTTTAAAATGCAGGGAAATTTTGCAAGTTAGCATTATAATTAGTAGCTGGAGGGTACGTTTTTTTTTTTTGTGTGTGTGGTCGATGTGGATGGTGGGGGTCAGGCCCTCTTATAGTTCGCTGGTTAGTTTTTATTATCCCCAGAGAGGAGAAGTGGCCATGTGTTTGGCAGGTGAAAAGGGCGGATTCTGTTTCAGAGAATTAACGATGATCCCCATGGTCATCCCGTTCCTTTAATAATGCTTTACTTCATGAGCTGGAAATCCACCATGGTTCTATATACTCCTCTTTGCGTGGGAACAGGTAACTGGCTTGTTCCAAGAAGTATGCCGCAGAGCTTTTCAATTAACCACTACGTTGAAAATTATTTGCAGGTGTTCAGCGTTTCACAATAATTGTGATAACGTGTGTTTGTGCCTCCTGAAACCCAAGAAGGCTGCGACGGACATAACTATGCTGGGGAGTAGCTGACTTGGTGTTGCCTGTTTTTGTTAGTGGAGACTGACAAGAAGCCATTCTTCTAAGTATCATCCCACCACCATTATTCCATTGTTTTAAAATGCAGGGAAATTTTGCAAGTTAGCATTATAATTAGTAGCTGGAGGGTACGGTTTTTTTTTTTGTGTGTGGTCGATGTGGATGGGGGGGGGGTCAGGCCTTCTGTCAGTTCGCTGGTTAGTTTTTATTATCCCCAGAGAGGAGAAGTGGGCATGTGTTTGGCAGGTGAAAAGGGCGGATTCTGTTTCAGAGAATTAACGATGATCCCCATGGTGATCCCGTTCCTTTAATAATGCTTTACTTCATGAGCTGGAAATCCACCATGGTTCTATATACTCCTCTTTGCGTGGGAACAGGTAACTGGCTTGTTCCAAGAAGTATGCCGCAGAGCTTTTCAATTAACCACTACGTTGAAAATTATTTGCAGGTGTTCAGCGTTTCACAATAATTGTGATAACGTTTGTTTGTGCCTCCTGAAACCCAAGAAGGCTGCGACGGACATAACTATGCTGAGGAGTAGCTGACTTGGTGTTGCCTGTTTTTGTTAGTGGAGACTGACAAGAAGCCATTCTTCAAAGTCTCATCCAACCACCATTTTTCCATTGTTTTAAAATGCAGGGAAATTTTGCAAGTTAGCATTATAATTAGTAGCTGGAGGGTACGGTTTTTTTTTGTGTGTGTGGTCGATGTTGATGGGGGTGGTCAGGCTCTCTGTCAGTTCACTGGTTAGTTTTTATTATCCCCAGAGAGGAGAAGTGGGCATGTGTTTGGCAGGTGAAAAGGGCGGATTCTGTTTCAGAGAATTAACGATGATCCCCATGGTCATCCCTTTCCTTTAATAATCCTTTACTTCATCAGCTGGATATCCACCATGGTTCTCTATACTCCTCTTTTCATGGGAACAGGTAACTGCCTTGTTCCAAGAAGTATGCCGCAGAGATTTTCAATTAACCACTACGTTGAAAATTCTTTGCAGGTGTTCAGCGTTTCACCATAATTGTGAGAATCTTTGTTTGTGCCTCCTGAAACCCAAGAAGGCTGCTACGGACATATCTATGCTGAGGAGTAGCTGACTTGGTGTTGCCTATTTTTGTTAGTGGAGACTGACAAGAAGCCATTCTTCTAGTATCATCCCACCACCATTTTTCCATTGTTTTAAAATGCAGGGAAATTTTGCAAGTTAGCATTATAATTAGTAGCTGGAGGGTACGGTTTTTTTTTGTGTGTGTGGTCGATGTGGATGGGGGGGTCAGGCCCTCTGTCAGTTCAATGGTTAGTTTTTATTATCCCCAGAGAGGAGAAGTGGGCATGTGTTTGGCAGGTGAAAAGGGCGGATTCTGTTTCAGAGAATTAACGATGATCCCCATGGTCATCCCGTTCCTTTAATAATCCTTTACTTCATCAGCTGGAAATCCACCATGGTTCTATATACTCCTCTTTGCGTGGGAACAGGTAACTGGCTTGTTCCAAGAAGTATGCCGCAGAGCTTTTCAATTAACCACTACGTTGAAAATTATTTGCAGATGTTCAGCGTTTCACCATAATTGTGAGAACCTTTGTTTGTGCCTCCTGAAACCCAAGAAGGCAGCGACGGACATAACTATGCTGAGGAGTAGCTGACTTGGTGTTGCCTATTTTTGTTAGTGGAGACAGACAAGAAGCCATTCTTCTAAGTATGATCCCACCACCATTTTGCCATTGTTTTAAAATGCAGGGAAATTTTGCAAGTTAGCAATATAATTAGTAGCTGGAGGGTACGGTTTTTTTGTGTGTGTGTGTGGTCGATGTGGATGGGGGGGGTCAGGCCCTCTGTCAGTTCGCTGGTTAGTTTTTATTATCCCAGAGAGGAGAAGTGGGCATGTGTTTGGCAGGTGAAAAGGGCGGATTCTGTTTCAGAGAATTAACTATGATCCCCATGGTCATCCCTTTCCTTTAATAATCCTTTACTTCATCAGCTGGAAATCCACCATGGTTCTCTATACTCCTCTTTGCGTGGGAACAGGTAACTGCCTTGTTCCAAGAAGTATGCCGCAGAGCTTTTCAATTAACCACTACGTTGAAAATTATTTGCAGGTGTTCAGCGTTTCACCATAGTTGTGAGAACCTTTGTTTGTGCCTCCTGAAACCCAAGAAGGCTGCGACGGACATAACTATGCTGAGGCGTAGCTGACTTGGTTTTGCCTATTTTTGTTAGTGGAGACTGACAAGGATCCATTCTTGTAAGTATCATCTCACCATCATTTTTCCATTGTTTAAAAATGCAGGAAAATTTTGCAAGTTAGCATTATAATTAGTAGCTGGAGGCTACGGTGTTTTTTTTTTTTTTTTTTTTTTCCTGTGGGGTCGGTGTGGATGTGTTGGTCAGGCCCTCTGTTAGTTCCCCGGTTGGTTTTTATTATCCCCAGAGAGGAGAAGTGGGTATTAGTATGGCAGGTGAAAACTGCGGATCTGTTTCAGAGAATTAAACAGGATCCGCATGGTAATCCCGTTCCTTTAAGAATCCTTTGCTTCATGAGCTGGGAATCCACCATGGTTCTATATACTTGTCTATGCGTGGGCACAGGAAACTGGCTAGTTCCAAGAAGTATGGCTCAGAGCTTTTCAATTAACCAGTATGTTGACAATCCTTTGCAGGTTTTCAGCATTTCACCATAATTGTGATAACGTGTGTATGTGCCTACTGAAACCAAATATGGCTGCTACGGACATAACTATGCTGAGGCGTAGCTGACTTGGTGTTGCCTATTTTTGTCAGTGGAGACTGACAAGAAGCCATTCTTCTAAGTATCATCCCACCATCATTTCTCCATTGTTTAAAAATGCAGGGAAATTTTGCAAATTGGCATTATAATTAGTAGCTGGAGGGTACTTTTTTGTTTTGTGGGGTCGGTCAGGATGGGTGTTCAGGCCCTCTGTCAGATCGCTGGTTTCTTTTTATTATCCCCAGAGAAGAGTAGTGGGCATGTGTTTGGCAGGTGAAAAGTGCGGATTCTGTTTCAGAGAATTAAACAGGATCCGCATGGTCATCTCATTCCTTTAAGAATCCTTTGCTTCATCAGCTGGGATTCCACCATGTTTCTATATACTCCTCTATGCGTGGGCACAGGTACCTGGCTTGTTCCAAGAATTATGCGGGCGAGTTTTCAAATTAACCAGTACGTTGAAAATTATTTGCAGGTTTTCAGCGTTTCACCATAATTTTGATAACGTTTGTATGTCCCTCCTGAAACCCAAGAAGGCTGCGACGGACATAACTATGCTGAGGAGTAGCTGACTTGGTGTTGCCTATTTTTGTTAGTGGAGACAGACAAGAAGCCATTCTTCTAAGTATGATCCCACCACCATTTTTCCATTGTTTTAAAATGCAGGGAAATTTTGCAAGTTAGCATTATAATTAGTAGCTGGAGGGTACGGTTTTTTTTTTTGTGTGTGGTCGATGTGGATGGGGGTGGGTCAGGCCCTCTGTCAGTTCGCTGGTTAGTTTTTATTATCCCCAGAGAGGAGAAGTGGGCATGTGTTTGGCAGGTGAAAAGGGCGGATTCTGTTTCAGAGAATTAACGATGATCCCCATGGTCATCCCGTTCCTTTAATAATCCTTTACTTCATCAGCTGGAAATCCACCATGGTTCTATATACTCCTCTTTGCGTGGGAACAGGTAGCTGCCTTGTTCCAAGAAGTATGCCGCAGAGCTTTTCAATTAACCACTACGTTGAAAATTATTTGCAGGTGTTCAGCGTTTCACCATAATTGTGAGAACCTTTGTTTGTGCCTCCTGAAACCCAAGAAGGCTGCGACGGACATAACTATGCTGAGGAGTAGCTGACTTGGTGTTGCCTATTTTTGTTAGTGGAGACTGACAAGAAGCCATTCTTCTAAGTATCATCCCACCACCATTTTTCCATTGTTTTAAAATGCACGGAAATTTTGCAAGTTAGCATAATAATTAGTAGCTGGAGGGTACGGTTTTTTTTTGTGTGTGTGGTCGATGTGGATGGGGGGGGTCAGGCCCTCTGTCAGTTCGCTGGTTAGTTTTTATTATCCCCAGAGAGGAGAAGTGGGCATGTGTTTGGCAGGTGAAAAGGGCGGATTCTGTTTCAGAGAATTAACGATGATCCCCATGGTCATCCCGTTCCTTTAATAATCCTTTACTTCATCAGCTGGAAATCCACCATGGTTCTATATACTCCTCTTTGCGTGGGAACAGGTAACTGGCTTGTTCCAAGAAGTATGCCGCAGAGCTTTTCAATTAACCAGTACGTTGAAAATTATTTGCAGGTGTTCAGCGTTTCACCATAATTGTGATAATGTTTGTTTGTGCCTCCTGAAACCCAAGAAGGCTGCGACGGACATAACTATGCTGAGGCGTAGCTGACTTGGTTTTGCCTATTTTTGTTAGTGGAGACTGACAAGAATCGATTCTTGTAAGTATCATCTCACCATCATTTTTCCCTTGTTTAAAAATGCAGGAAAATTTTGCAAGTTAGCATTATAATTAGTAGCTGGAGGCTACGGTGTTTTTTTTTTTTTTTTTTTTCCTGTGGGGTCGGTGTGCATGTGTTGGTCAGGCCCTCTGTGAGTTCCCCGGTTGGTTTTTATTATCCCCAGAGAGGAGAAGTGGGTATTAGTATGGCAGGTGAAAACTGCGGATCTCTTTCAGAGAATTAAACAGGATCCGCATGGTAATCCGGTTCCTTTAAGAATCCTGTGCTTCATGAGCTGGGAATCCACCATGGTTCTATATACTTGTCTATGCGTGGGCACAGGAAATTGGCTAGTTCCAAGAAGTATGCCTCAGAGCTTTTCAATTAACCAGTATGTTGACAATCCTTTGCAGGTTTTCAGCGTTTCACCATAATTGTGAGAACCTTTGTTTGTGCCTCCTGAAACCCAAGAAGGCTGCGACGGACATAACTATGCTGAGGAGTAGCTGACTTGGTGTTGCCTATTTTTGTTAGTGGAGACTGACAAGAAGCCATTCTTCTAAGTATCCTCCCACCACCATTTTTCCATTGTTTTAAAATGCAGGGAAATTTTGCAAGTAAGCATTATAATTAGTAGCTGGATGGTACGGTTTTTTTTTTGTATGTGGTCGATGTGGATGGTGGGGGTCAGGCCCTCTGTCAGTTCGCTGGTTAGTTTTTATTATCCCCAGAGAGGAGAAGTGGGCATGTGTGTGGCAGGTGAAAAGGGCGGATTCTGTTTCAGAGAATTAACGATGATCCCCATGGTCATCCCGTTCCTTTAATAATCCTTTACTTCATCAGCTGGAAATCCACCATGGTTCTATATACTCCTCTTTGAGTGGGAACAGGTAACTGGCTTGTTCCAAGAAGTATGCCGCAGAGCTTTTCAATTAACCACTACGTTGAAAATTATTTGCAGAAGTTCAGCGTTTCACCATAATTGTGATAACGTGTGTTTGTGCCTCCTGAAACCCAAGAAGGCTGCGACGGACATAGCTATGCTGAGGAGTAGCTGACTTGGTGTTGCCTATTTTTGTTAGTGGAGACTGACAAGAAGCCATTCTTCTAAGTATCATCCCACCACCATTTTTCCATTGTTTTAAAATGCAGGGAAATTTTGCAAGTTAGCATTGTAATTAGTAGCTGGAGGGTACGGTTTTTTTTGTGTGTGTGTGGTCGATGTGGATGGGGTGGTCAGGCCCTCTGTCAGTTCGCTGGTTAGTTTTTATTATCCCCAGAGAGGAGAAGTGGGCATGTCTTTGGCAGGTGAAAAGGGCGGATTCTGTTTCAGAGAATTAACGATGATCCCCATGGTCATCCCGTTCCTTTAATAATCCTTGACTTCATTAGCTGGAAATCCACCATGGTTCTATATACTCCTCTTTGCGTGGGAACAGGTAACTGGCTTGTTCCAAGAAGTATGCCGCAGAGCTTTTCAATTAACCACTACGTTGAAAATTATTTGCAGGTGTTCAGCGTTTCACCATAATTGTGAGAACCTTTGTTTGTGCCTCCTGAAACCCAAGAAGGCAGCGACGGACATAACTATGCTGAGGAGTAGCTGACTTGGTGTTGCCTATTTTTGTTAGTGGAGACTGACAAGATGCCATTCTTCTAAGTCTCATCCCACAACCATTTTTCCATTGTTTTAAAATGCAGGGAAATTTTGCAAGTTAGCATTATAATTAGTAGCTGGAGGGTACGGTTTTTTTTTGTGTGTGTGGTCGATGTGGATGGGAGGGGGTCAGGCCCTCTGTCAGTTCGCTGGTTAGTTTTTATTATCCCCAGAGAGGAGAAGTGGGCATGTGTTTGGCAGGTGAAAAGGGCGGATTCTGTTTCAGAGAATTAACTATGATCCCCATGGTCATCCCTTTCCTTTAATAATCCTTTACTTCATCAGCTGGAAATCCACCATGGTTCTCTATACTCCTCTTTGCATGGGAACAGGTAACTGGCTTGTTCCAAGAAGTATGCCGCAGAGCTTTTCAATTAACCAGTACGTTGAAAATTATTTGCAGGTGTTCAGCGTTTCACCATAATTGTGAGAACATTTTTTGTGCCTCCTGAAACCCAAGAAGGCTGCGACGGACATAGCTATGCTGAGGAGTAGCTGACTTGGTGTTGCCTATTTTTGTTAGTGGAGACTGACAAGAAGCCATTCTTCTAAGTATCATCCCACCACCATTTTTCCATTGTTTTAAAATGCAGGGAAATTTTGCAAGATAGCATTGTAATTAGTAGCTGGAGGGTACGGTTTTTTTTGTGTGTGTGTGGTCGATGTGGATGGGGTGGTCAGGCCCTCTGTCAGTTCGCTGGTTAGTTTTTATTATCCCCAGAGAGGAGAAGTGGGCATGTGTTTGGCAGGTGAAAAGGGCGGATTCTGTTTCAGAGAATTAACGATGATCCCCATGGTCATCCCTTTCCTTTAATAATCGTTTACTTCATCAGCTGGAAATCCACCATGGTTCTCTATACTGCTCTTTGCGTGGGAACAGGTAACTGCCTTGTTCCAAGAAGTATGCCGCAGAGCTTTTCAATTAACCACTACGTTGAAAATTATTTGCAGGTGTTCAGCGTTTCACCATAATTGTGATAACGTTTGTTTGTGCCTCCTGAAACCCAAGAAGGCTGCGACAGACATAACTATGCTGAGGCGTAGCTGACTTGGTTTTGCCTATTTTTGTTAGTGGAGACTGACAAGAATCCATTCTTGTAAGTATCATCTCACCATCATTTTTCCATTGTTTAAAAATGCAGGAAAATTTTGCAAGTTAGCATTATAATTAGTAGCTGGAGGCTACGGTGTTTTTTTTTTTTTTTTCCTGTGGGGTCAGTGTGGATGTGTTGGTAAGGCCCTCTGTCAGTTTCCCGGTTGGTTTTATTATCCCCAGAGAGGAGAAGTGGGTATTAGTATGGCAGGTGAAAACTGCGGATCTGTTTCAGAGAATTAAACAGGATCCGCATGGTAATCCCGTTCCTTTAAGTATCCTTTGCTTCATGAGCTGGGAATCCACCATGGTTCTATATACTTGTCTATGCGTGGGCACAGGAAACTGGCTAGTTCCAAGAAGTATGCCTCAGAGCTTTTCAATTAACCAGTATGTTGACAATCCTTTGCAGGTTTTCAGCGTTTCACCATAATTGTGATAACGTGTGTATGTGCCTACTGAAACCAAATATGGCTGCTACGGACATAACTATGCTGAGGCGTAGCTGACTTGGTGTTGCCTATTTTTGTCAGTGGAGACTGACAAGAAGCCATTCTTCTAAGTATCATCCCACCATCATTTCTCCATTGTTTAAAAATGCAGGGAAATTTTGCAAATTGGCATTAAAATTAGTAGCTGGAGGGTACTTTTTTGTTTTGTGGGGTCGGTCAGGATGGGTGTTCAGGCCCTCTGTCAGATCGCTGGTTTGTTTTTATTATCCCCAGAGAAGAGTAGTGGGCATGTGTTTGGCAGGTGAAAAGTGCGGATTCTGTTTCAGAGAATTAAACAGGATCCGCATGGTCATCTCATTCCTTTAAGAATCCTTTGCTTCATCAGCTGGGATTCCACCATGTTTCTATATACTCCTCTATGCGTGGGCACAGGTACCTAGCTTGTTCCAAGAATTATGCTGGAGAGTTTTCAAATTAACCAGTACGTTGAAAATTATTTGCAGGTTTTCAGCGTTTCACCATAATTTTGATAACGTTTGTATGTCCCTCCTGTAACCCAAGAAGGCTGCGATGGACATAACTATGCTGAGGAGTAGCTGACTTGGTGTTGCCTATTTTTGTTAGTGGAGACAGACAAGAAGCCATTCTTCTAAGTATGATCCAACCACCATTTTTCCATTGTTTTAAAATGCAGGGAAATTTTGCAATTTAGCATTATAATTAGTAGGTGGAAGGTACGGTTTTTTTTTATTTGTGTGTGGTCGATGTGGATGGGGGGGGGTCAGGCCCTCTGTCAGTTCGCTGGTTAGTTTTTATTATCCCCAGAGAGGAGAAGTGGGCATGTGTTTGGCAGGTGAAAAGGGCGGATTCTGTTTCAGAGAATTAACGATGATCCCCATGGTCATCCCGTTCCTTTAATAATCCTTTACTTCATCAGCTGGAAATCCACCATGGTTCTATATACTCCTCTTAGCGTGGGAACAGATAACTGCCTTGTTCCAAGAAGTATGCCGCAGAGCTTTTCAATTAACCACTACGTTGAAAAATATTTGCAGGTGTTCAGCGTTTCACCATAATTGTGAGAACCTTTGTTTGTAGCTCCTGAAACCCAAGAAGGCTGCGACGGACATAACTATGTTGAGGAGTAGCTGACTTGGTGTTGCCTATTTTTGTTAGTGGAGACTGACAAGAAGCCATTCTTCTAAGTATCATCCCACCACCATTTTTCCATTGTTTTAAAATGCAGGGAAATTTTGCAAGTTAGCATTATAATTAGTAGCTGGAGGGTACGTTTTTTTTTTTTGTGTGTGTGGTCGATGTGGATGGTGGGGGTCAGGCCCTCTTATAGTTCGCTGGTTAGTTTTTATTATCCCCAGAGAGGAGAAGTGGCCATGTGTTTGGCAGGTGAAAAGGGCGGATTCTGTTTCAGAGAATTAACGATGATCCCCATGGTCATCCCGTTCCTTTAATAATGCTTTACTTCATGAGCTGGAAATCCACCATGGTTCTATATACTCCTCTTTGCGTGGGAACAGGTAACTGGCTTGTTCCAAGAAGTATGCCGCAGAGCTTTTCAATTAACCACTACGTTGAAAATTATTTGCAGGTGTTCAGCGTTTCACAATAATTGTGATAACGTGTGTTTGTGCCTCCTGAAACCCAAGAAGGCTGCGACGGACATAACTATGCTGGGGAGTAGCTGACTTGGTGTTGCCTGTTTTTGTTAGTGGAGACTGACAAGAAGCCATTCTTCTAAGTATCATCCCACCACCATTATTCCATTGTTTTAAAATGCAGGGAAATTTTGCAAGTTAGCATTATAATTAGTAGCTGGAGGGTACGGTTTTTTTTTTTGTGTGTGGTCGATGTGGATGGGGGGGGGGTCAGGCCTTCTGTCAGTTCGCTGGTTAGTTTTTATTATCCCCAGAGAGGAGAAGTGGGCATGTGTTTGGCAGGTGAAAAGGGCGGATTCTGTTTCAGAGAATTAACGATGATCCCCATGGTGATCCCGTTCCTTTAATAATGCTTTACTTCATGAGCTGGAAATCCACCATGGTTCTATATACTCCTCTTTGCGTGGGAACAGGTAACTGGCTTGTTCCAAGAAGTATGCCGCAGAGCTTTTCAATTAACCACTACGTTGAAAATTATTTGCAGGTGTTCAGCGTTTCACAATAATTGTGATAACGTTTGTTTGTGCCTCCTGAAACCCAAGAAGGCTGCGACGGACATAACTATGCTGAGGAGTAGCTGACTTGGTGTTGCCTGTTTTTGTTAGTGGAGACTGACAAGAAGCCATTCTTCAAAGTCTCATCCAACCACCATTTTTCCATTGTTTTAAAATGCAGGGAAATTTTGCAAGTTAGCATTATAATTAGTAGCTGGAGGGTACGGTTTTTTTTTGTGTGTGTGGTCGATGTTGATGGGGGTGGTCAGGCTCTCTGTCAGTTCACTGGTTAGTTTTTATTATCCCCAGAGAGGAGAAGTGGGCATGTGTTTGGCAGGTGAAAAGGGCGGATTCTGTTTCAGAGAATTAACGATGATCCCCATGGTCATCCCTTTCCTTTAATAATCCTTTACTTCATCAGCTGGATATCCACCATGGTTCTCTATACTCCTCTTTTCATGGGAACAGGTAACTGCCTTGTTCCAAGAAGTATGCCGCAGAGATTTTCAATTAACCACTACGTTGAAAATTCTTTGCAGGTGTTCAGCGTTTCACCATAATTGTGAGAATCTTTGTTTGTGCCTCCTGAAACCCAAGAAGGCTGCTACGGACATATCTATGCTGAGGAGTAGCTGACTTGGTGTTGCCTATTTTTGTTAGTGGAGACTGACAAGAAGCCATTCTTCTAGTATCATCCCACCACCATTTTTCCATTGTTTTAAAATGCAGGGAAATTTTGCAAGTTAGCATTATAATTAGTAGCTGGAGGGTACGGTTTTTTTTTGTGTGTGTGGTCGATGTGGATGGGGGGGTCAGGCCCTCTGTCAGTTCAATGGTTAGTTTTTATTATCCCCAGAGAGGAGAAGTGGGCATGTGTTTGGCAGGTGAAAAGGGCGGATTCTGTTTCAGAGAATTAACGATGATCCCCATGGTCATCCCGTTCCTTTAATAATCCTTTACTTCATCAGCTGGAAATCCACCATGGTTCTATATACTCCTCTTTGCGTGGGAACAGGTAACTGGCTTGTTCCAAGAAGTATGCCGCAGAGCTTTTCAATTAACCACTACGTTGAAAATTATTTGCAGATGTTCAGCGTTTCACCATAATTGTGAGAACCTTTGTTTGTGCCTCCTGAAACCCAAGAAGGCAGCGACGGACATAACTATGCTGAGGAGTAGCTGACTTGGTGTTGCCTATTTTTGTTAGTGGAGACAGACAAGAAGCCATTCTTCTAAGTATGATCCCACCACCATTTTGCCATTGTTTTAAAATGCAGGGAAATTTTGCAAGTTAGCAATATAATTAGTAGCTGGAGGGTACGGTTTTTTTGTGTGTGTGTGTGGTCGATGTGGATGGGGGGGGTCAGGCCCTCTGTCAGTTCGCTGGTTAGTTTTTATTATCCCAGAGAGGAGAAGTGGGCATGTGTTTGGCAGGTGAAAAGGGCGGATTCTGTTTCAGAGAATTAACTATGATCCCCATGGTCATCCCTTTCCTTTAATAATCCTTTACTTCATCAGCTGGAAATCCACCATGGTTCTCTATACTCCTCTTTGCGTGGGAACAGGTAACTGCCTTGTTCCAAGAAGTATGCCGCAGAGCTTTTCAATTAACCACTACGTTGAAAATTATTTGCAGGTGTTCAGCGTTTCACCATAGTTGTGAGAACCTTTGTTTGTGCCTCCTGAAACCCAAGAAGGCTGCGACGGACATAACTATGCTGAGGCGTAGCTGACTTGGTTTTGCCTATTTTTGTTAGTGGAGACTGACAAGGATCCATTCTTGTAAGTATCATCTCACCATCATTTTTCCATTGTTTAAAAATGCAGGAAAATTTTGCAAGTTAGCATTATAATTAGTAGCTGGAGGCTACGGTGTTTTTTTTTTTTTTTTTTTTTTCCTGTGGGGTCGGTGTGGATGTGTTGGTCAGGCCCTCTGTTAGTTCCCCGGTTGGTTTTTATTATCCCCAGAGAGGAGAAGTGGGTATTAGTATGGCAGGTGAAAACTGCGGATCTGTTTCAGAGAATTAAACAGGATCCGCATGGTAATCCCGTTCCTTTAAGAATCCTTTGCTTCATGAGCTGGGAATCCACCATGGTTCTATATACTTGTCTATGCGTGGGCACAGGAAACTGGCTAGTTCCAAGAAGTATGGCTCAGAGCTTTTCAATTAACCAGTATGTTGACAATCCTTTGCAGGTTTTCAGCATTTCACCATAATTGTGATAACGTGTGTATGTGCCTACTGAAACCAAATATGGCTGCTACGGACATAACTATGCTGAGGCGTAGCTGACTTGGTGTTGCCTATTTTTGTCAGTGGAGACTGACAAGAAGCCATTCTTCTAAGTATCATCCCACCATCATTTCTCCATTGTTTAAAAATGCAGGGAAATTTTGCAAATTGGCATTATAATTAGTAGCTGGAGGGTACTTTTTTGTTTTGTGGGGTCGGTCAGGATGGGTGTTCAGGCCCTCTGTCAGATCGCTGGTTTCTTTTTATTATCCCCAGAGAAGAGTAGTGGGCATGTGTTTGGCAGGTGAAAAGTGCGGATTCTGTTTCAGAGAATTAAACAGGATCCGCATGGTCATCTCATTCCTTTAAGAATCCTTTGCTTCATCAGCTGGGATTCCACCATGTTTCTATATACTCCTCTATGCGTGGGCACAGGTACCTGGCTTGTTCCAAGAATTATGCGGGCGAGTTTTCAAATTAACCAGTACGTTGAAAATTATTTGCAGGTTTTCAGCGTTTCACCATAATTTTGATAACGTTTGTATGTCCCTCCTGAAACCCAAGAAGGCTGCGACGGACATAACTATGCTGAGGAGTAGCTGACTTGGTGTTGCCTATTTTTGTTAGTGGAGACAGACAAGAAGCCATTCTTCTAAGTATGATCCCACCACCATTTTTCCATTGTTTTAAAATGCAGGGAAATTTTGCAAGTTAGCATTATAATTAGTAGCTGGAGGGTACGGTTTTTTTTTTTGTGTGTGGTCGATGTGGATGGGGGTGGGTCAGGCCCTCTGTCAGTTCGCTGGTTAGTTTTTATTATCCCCAGAGAGGAGAAGTGGGCATGTGTTTGGCAGGTGAAAAGGGCGGATTCTGTTTCAGAGAATTAACGATGATCCCCATGGTCATCCCGTTCCTTTAATAATCCTTTACTTCATCAGCTGGAAATCCACCATGGTTCTATATACTCCTCTTTGCGTGGGAACAGGTAGCTGCCTTGTTCCAAGAAGTATGCCGCAGAGCTTTTCAATTAACCACTACGTTGAAAATTATTTGCAGGTGTTCAGCGTTTCACCATAATTGTGAGAACCTTTGTTTGTGCCTCCTGAAACCCAAGAAGGCTGCGACGGACATAACTATGCTGAGGAGTAGCTGACTTGGTGTTGCCTATTTTTGTTAGTGGAGACTGACAAGAAGCCATTCTTCTAAGTATCATCCCACCACCATTTTTCCATTGTTTTAAAATGCACGGAAATTTTGCAAGTTAGCATAATAATTAGTAGCTGGAGGGTACGGTTTTTTTTTGTGTGTGTGGTCGATGTGGATGGGGGGGGTCAGGCCCTCTGTCAGTTCGCTGGTTAGTTTTTATTATCCCCAGAGAGGAGAAGTGGGCATGTGTTTGGCAGGTGAAAAGGGCGGATTCTGTTTCAGAGAATTAACGATGATCCCCATGGTCATCCCGTTCCTTTAATAATCCTTTACTTCATCAGCTGGAAATCCACCATGGTTCTATATACTCCTCTTTGCGTGGGAACAGGTAACTGGCTTGTTCCAAGAAGTATGCCGCAGAGCTTTTCAATTAACCAGTACGTTGAAAATTCTTTGCAGGTGTTCAGCGTTTCACCATAATTGTGAGAACCTTTGTTTGTGCCTCCTGAAACCCAAGAAGGCTGCGACGGACATAACTATGCTGAGGAGTAGCTGACTTGGTGTTGCCTATTTTTGTTAGTGGAGACTGACAAGAAGCCATTCTTCTAAGTATCATCCCACCACCATTTTTCCATTGTTTTAAAATGCAGGAAAATTTTGCAAGTTAGCATTATAATTAGTAGCTGGAGGGTACGGTTTTTTTTTTTTGTGTGTGGTCGATGTGGATGGTGGGGGTCAGGCCCTCTGTCAGTTCGCTGGTTAGTTTTTATTATCCCCAGAGAGGAGAAGTGGGCATGTGTTTGGCAGGTGAAAAGGGCGGATTCTGTTTCAGAGAATTAACGATGATCCCCATGGTCATCCCGTTCCTTTAATAATCCTTTACTTCATCAGCTGGAAATCCACCATGGTTCTATATACTCCTCTTTGCGTGGGAACAGGTAACTGCCTTGTTCCAAGAAGTATGCCGCAGAGCTTTTCAATTAACCACTACGTTGAAAATTATTTGCAGATGTTCAGCGTTTCACCATAATTGTGAGAACCTTTGTTTGTGCCTCCTGAAACCCAAGAAGGCAGCGACGGACATAACTATGCTGAGGAGTAGCTGACTTGGTGTTGCCTATTTTTGTTAGTGGAGACTGACTAGAAGCCATTCTTCTAAGTATCATCCCACCACCATTTTTCCATTGTTTTAAAATGCAGGGAAATTTTGCAAGTTAGCATTATAATTAGTAGCTGGAGGGTACGGTTTTTTTTTGTGTGTGTGGTGGATGTGGATGGGGGGGGTCAGGCCCTCTGTCAGTTCGCTGCTTAGTTTTTATTATCCCCAGAGAGGAGAAGTGGGCATGTGTTTGGCAGGTGAAAAGGGCGGATTCTGTTTCAGAGAATTAACTATGATCCCCATGGTCATCCCTTTCCTTTAATAATCCTTTACTTCATCAGCTTGAAATCCACCATGGTTCTATATACTCCTCTTTGCGTGGGAACAGGTAACTGCCTTGTTCCAAGAAGTATGCCGCAGAGCTTTTCAATTAACCACTACGTTGAAAATTATTTGCAGGTGTTCAGCGTTTCACCATAATTGTGAGAACCTTTGTTTGTGCCTCCTGAAACCCAAGAAGGCTGCGACGGACATAACTATGCTGAGGCGTAGCTGACTTGGTTTTGCCTATTTTTGTTAGTGGAGACTGACAAGGATCCATTCTTGTAAGTATCATCTCACCATCATTTTTCCATTCTTTTAAAATGCAGGAAAATTTTGCAAGTTAGCATTATAATTAGTAGCTGGAGGCTACGGTGTTTTTTTTTTTTTTTTCCTGTGGGGTCGGTGTGGATGTGTTGGTCAGGCCCTCTGTCAGTTCCCCGGTTGGTTTTTCTTATCCCCAGAGAGGAGAAGTGGGTATTAGTATGGCAGGTGAAAACTGCGGATCTGTTTCAGAGAATTAAACAGGATCCGCATGGTAATCCCGTTCCTTTAAGAATCCTTTGCTTCATGAGCTGGGAATCCACCATGGTTCTATATACTTGTCTATGCGTGGGCACAGGAAACTGGCTAGTTCCAAGAAGTATGCCTCAGAGCTTTTCAATTAACCAGTATGTTGACAATCCTTTGCAGGTTTTCAGCATTTCACCATAATTGTGATAACGTGTGTATGTGCCTACTGAAACCAAATATGGATGCTACGGACATAACTATGCTGAGGCGTAGCTGACTTGGTGTTGCCTATTTTTGTCAGTGGAGACTGACAAGAAGCCATTCTTCTAAGTATCATCCCACCATAATTTCTCCATTGTTTAAAAATGCAGGGAAATTTTGCAAATTGGCATTATAATTAGTAGCTGGAGGGTACTTTTTTGTTTTGTGGGGTCGGTCAGGATGGGTGTTCAGGCCCTCTGTCAGATCGCTGGTTTGTTTTTATTATCCCCAGAGAAGAGTAGTGGGCATGTGTTTGGCAGGTGAAAAGTGCGGATTCTGTTTCAGAGAATTAAACAGGATCCGCATGGTCATCTCATTCCTTTAAGAATCCTTTGCTTCATCAGCTGGGATTCCACCATGTTTCTATATACTCCTCTATGCGTGGGCACAGGTACCTGGCTTGTTCCAAGAAGTATGCTGGAGAGTTTTCAAATTAACCAGTACGTTGAAAATTATTTGCAGGTTTTCAGCGTTTCACCATAATTTTGATAACGTTTGTATGTCCCTCCTGAAACCCAAGAAGGCTGCGACGGACATAACTATGCTGAGGAGTAGCTGACTTGGTGTTGCCTATTTTTGTTAGTGGAGACAGACAAGAAGCCATTCTTCTAAGTATGATCCCACCACCATTTTTCCATTGTTTTACAATGCAGGGAAATTATGCAAGTTAGCATTATAATTAGTAGCTGGAGGCTACGGTTTTTTTTTTTGTGTGTGTTCGATGTGGATGGGGGTGGGTCAGGCCCTCTGTCAGTTCGCTGGTTAGTTTTTATTATCCCCAGAGAGGAGAAGTGGGCATGTGTTTGGCAGGTGAAAAGGGCGGATTCTGTTTCAGAGAATTAAGGATGATCCCCATGGTCATCCCGTTCCTTTAATAATCCTTTACTTCATCAGCTGGAAATCCACCATGGTTCTATATACTCCTCTTTGCGTGGGAACAGGTAACTGGCTTGTTCCAAGAAGTATGCCGCAGAGCTTTTCAATTAACCACTACGTTCAAAATTATTTGCAGGTGTTCAGCATTTCACCATAATTGTGATAACGTGTGTTTGTGCCTCCTGAAACCCAAGAAGGCTGCGACGGACATAACTATGCTGAGGAGTAGCTGACTTGGTGTTGCCTATTTTTGTTAGTGGAGACTGACAAGAAGCCATTCTTCTAAGTATCATCCCACCACCATTTTTCCATTGTTTTAAAATGCAGGGAAATTTTGCAAGTTAGCATTATAATTAGTAGCTGGAGGGTACCGTTTTTTTTTTGTGTGTGGTCGATGTGGATGGCGGGGGCAGGCCCTCTGTCAGTTCGCTGGTTAGGTTTTATTATCCCCAGAGAGGAGAAGTGGGCGTGTGTTTGGCAGGTGAAAAGGGCGGATTCTGTTTCAGAGAATTAAGGATGATCCCCATGGTCATCCCATTCCTTTAATAATCCTTTACTTCATCAGCTGGAAATCCACCATGGTTCTATGTACTCCTGTTTGCGTGGGAACAGGTAACTGGCTTGTTCTAAGAAGTATGCCGCAGAGCTTTTCAATTAACCAGTACGTTGAAAATTATTTGCAGGTGTTCAGCGTTTCACCATAATTGTGATAATGTTTGTTTGTGCCTCCTGAAACCCAAGAAGGCTGCGACGGACATAACTATGCTGAGGCGTAGCTGACTTGGTTTTGCCTATTTTTGTTAGTGGAGACTGACAAGAATCGATTCTTGTAAGTATCATCTCACCATCATTTTTCCCTTGTTTAAAAATGCAGGAAAATTTTGCAAGTTAGCATTATAATTAGTAGCTGGAGGCTACGGTGTTTTTTTTTTTTTTTTTTTTCCTGTGGGGTCGGTGTGCATGTGTTGGTCAGGCCCTCTGTGAGTTCCCCGGTTGGTTTTTATTATCCCCAGAGAGGAGAAGTGGGTATTAGTATGGCAGGTGAAAACTGCGGATCTCTTTCAGAGAATTAAACAGGATCCGCATGGTAATCCGGTTCCTTTAAGAATCCTGTGCTTCATGAGCTGGGAATCCACCATGGTTCTATATACTTGTCTATGCGTGGGCACAGGAAATTGGCTAGTTCCAAGAAGTATGCCTCAGAGCTTTTCAATTAACCAGTATGTTGACAATCCTTTGCAGGTTTTCAGCGTTTCACCATAATTGTGAGAACCTTTGTTTGTGCCTCCTGAAACCCAAGAAGGCTGCGACGGACATAACTATGCTGAGGAGTAGCTGACTTGGTGTTGCCTATTTTTGTTAGTGGAGACTGACAAGAAGCCATTCTTCTAAGTATCCTCCCACCACCATTTTTCCATTGTTTTAAAATGCAGGGAAATTTTGCAAGTAAGCATTATAATTAGTAGCTGGATGGTACGGTTTTTTTTTTGTATGTGGTCGATGTGGATGGTGGGGGTCAGGCCCTCTGTCAGTTCGCTGGTTAGTTTTTATTATCCCCAGAGAGGAGAAGTGGGCATGTGTGTGGCAGGTGAAAAGGGCGGATTCTGTTTCAGAGAATTAACGATGATCCCCATGGTCATCCCGTTCCTTTAATAATCCTTTACTTCATCAGCTGGAAATCCACCATGGTTCTATATACTCCTCTTTGAGTGGGAACAGGTAACTGGCTTGTTCCAAGAAGTATGCCGCAGAGCTTTTCAATTAACCACTACGTTGAAAATTATTTGCAGAAGTTCAGCGTTTCACCATAATTGTGATAACGTGTGTTTGTGCCTCCTGAAACCCAAGAAGGCAGCGACGGACATAACTATGCTGAGGAGTAGCTGACTTGGTGTTGCCTATTTTTGTTAGTGGAGACTGACAAGAAGCCATTCTTCTAAGTATCATCCCACCACCATTTTTCCATTGTTTTAAAATGCAGGGAAATTTTGCAAGTTAGCATTATAATTAGTAGCTGGAGGGTACGGTTTTTTTTTGTGTGTGTGGTGGATGTGGATGGGGGGGGTCAGGCCCTCTGTCAGTTCGCTGGTTAGTTTATATTATCCCCAGAGAGGAGAAGTGGGCATGTGTTTGGCAGGTGAAAAGGGCGGATTCTGTTTCAGAGAATTAACTATGATCCCCATGGTCATCCCTTTCCTTTAATAATCCTTTACTTCATCAGCTGGAAATCCACCATGGTTCTCTATACTCCTCTTTGCGTGGGAACAGGTAACTGCCTTGTTCCAAGAAGTATGCCGCAGAGCTTTTCAATTAACCACTACGTTGAAAATTATTTGCAGGTGTTCAGCGTTTCACCATAATTGTGAGAACCTTTGTTTGTGCCTCCTGAAACCCAAGAAGGCTGCGACGGACATAACTATGCTGAGGCGTAGCTGACTTGGTTTTGCCTATTTTTGTTAGTGGAGACTGACAAGGATCCATTCTTGTAAGTATCATCTCACCATCATTTTTCCATTGTTTAAAAATGCAGGAAAATTTTGCAAGTTAGCATTATAATTAGTAGCTGGAGGCTACGGTGTTTTTTTTTTTTTTTTTTTTTCCTGTGGGGTCGGTGTGGATGTGTTGGTCAGGCCCTCTGTCAGTTCCCCGGTTGGTTTTTATTATCCCCAGAGAGGAGAAGTGGGTATTAGTATGGCAGGTGAAAACTGCGGATCTGTTTCAGAGAATTAAACAGGATCCGCATGGTAATCCCGTTCCTTTAAGAATCCTTTGCTTCATGAGCTGGGAATCCACCATGGTTCTATATACTTGTCTATGCGTGGGCACAGGAAACTGGCTAGTTCCAAGAAGTATGGCTCAGAGCTTTTCAATTAACCAGTATGTTGACAATCCTTTGCAGGTTTTCAGCATTTCACCATAATTGTGATAACGTGTGTATGTGCCTACTGAAACCAAATATGGCTGCTACGGACATAACTATGCTGAGGCGTAGCTGACTTGGTGTTGCCTATTTTTGTCAGTGGAGACTGACAAGAAGCCATTCTTCTAAGTATCATCCCACCATCATTTCTCCATTGTTTAAAAATGCAGGGAAATTTTGCAAATTGGCATTATAATTAGTAGCTGGAGGGTACTTTTTTGTTTTGTGGGGTCGGTCAGGATGGGTGTTCAGGCCCTCTGTCAGATCGCTGGTTTCTTTTTATTATCCCCAGAGAAGAGTAGTGGGCATGTGTTTGGCAGGTGAAAAGTGCGGATTCTGTTTCAGAGAATTAAACAGGATCCGCATGGTCATCTCATTCCTTTAAGAATCCTTTGCTTCATCAGCTGGGATTCCACCATGTTTCTATATACTCCTCTATGCGTGGGCACAGGTACCTGGCTTGTTCCAAGCATTATGCGGGCGAGTTTTCAAATTAACCAGTACGTTGAAAATTATTTGCAGGTTTTCAGCGTTTCACCATAATTTTGATAACGTTTGTATGTCCCTCCTGAAACCCAAGAAGGCTGCGACGGACATAACTATGCTGAGGAGTAGCTGACTTGGTGTTGCCTATTTTTGTTAGTGGAGACAGACAAGAAGCCATTCTTCTAAGTATGATCCCACCACCATTTTTCCATTGTTTTAAAATGCAGGGAAATTTTGCAAGTTAGCATTATAATTAGTAGCTGGAGGGTACGGTTTTTTTTTTTGTGTGTGGTCGATGTGGATGGGGGTGGGTCAGGCCCTCTGTCAGTTCGCTGGTTAGTTTTTATTATCCCCAGAGAGGAGAAGTGGGCATGTGTTTGGCAGGTGAAAAGGGCGGATTCTGTTTCAGAGAATTAACGATGATCCCCATGGTCATCCCGTTCCTTTAATAATCCTTTACTTCATCAGCTGGAAATCCACCATGGTTCTATATACTCCTCTTTGCGTGGGAACAGGTAGCTGCCTTGTTCCAAGAAGTATGCCGCAGAGCTTTTCAATTAACCACTACGTTGAAAATTATTTGCAGGTGTTCAGCGTTTCACCATAATTGTGAGAACCTTTGTTTGTGCCTCCTGAAACCCAAGAAGGCTGCGACGGACATAACTATGCTGAGGAGTAGCTGACTTGGTGTTGCCTGTTTTTGTTAGTGGAGACTGACAAGAAGCCATTCTTCTAAGTATCATCCCACCACCATTTTTCCATTGTTTTAAAATGCACGGAAATTTTGCAAGTTAGCATTATAATTAGTAGCTGGAGGGTACGGTTTTTTTTTGTGTGTGTGGTCGATGTGGATGGGGGGGGGTCAGGCCCTCTGTCAGTTCGCTGGTTAGTTTTTATTATCCCCAGAGAGGAGAAGTGGGCATGTGTTTGGCAGGTGAAAAGGGCGGATTCTGTTTCAGAGAATTAACGATGATCCCCATGGTCATCCCGTTCCTTTAATAATCCTTTACTTCATCAGCTGGAAATCCACCATGGTTCTCTATACTCCTCTTTGCGTGGGAACAGGTAACTGGCTTGTTCCAAGAAGTATGCCGCAGAGCTTTTCAATTAACCAGTACGTTGAAAATTCTTTGCAGGTGTTCAGCGTTTCACCATAATTGTGAGAACCTTTGTTTGTGCCTCCTGAAACCCAAGAAGGCTGCGACGGACATAACTATGCTGAGGAGTAGCTGACTTGGTGTTGCTTATTTTTGTTAGTGGAGACTGACAAGAAGCCATTCTTCTAAGTATCATCCCACCACCATTTTTCCATTGTTTTAAAATGCAGGAAAATTTTGCAAGTTAGCATTATAATTAGTAGCTGGAGGGTACGGTTTTTTTTTTTTTGTGTGGTCGATGTGGATGGTGGGGGTCAGGCCCTCTGTCAGTTCGCTGGTTAATTTTTATTATCCCCAGAGAGGAGAAGTGGGCATGTGTTTGGCAGGTGAAAAGGGCGGATTCTGTTTCAGAGAATTAACGATGATCCCCATGGTCATCCCGTTCCTTTAATAATCCTTTACTTCATCAGCTGGAAATCCACCATGGTTCTATATACTCCTCTTTGCGTGGGAACAGGTAACTGCCTTGTTCCAAGAAGTATGCCGCAGAGCTTTTCAATTAACCACTACGTTGAAAATTATTTGCAGATGTTCAGCGTTTCACCATAATTGTGAGAACCTTTGTTTGTGCCTCCTGAAACCCAAGAAGGCAGCGACGGACATAACTATGCTGAGGAGTAGCTGACTTGGTGTTGCCTATTTTTGTTAGTGGAGACTGACTAGAAGCCATTCTTCTAAGTATCATCCCACCACCATTTTTCCATTGTTTTAAAATGCAGGGAAATTTTGCAAGTTAGCATTATAATTAGTAGCTGGAGGGTACGGTTTTTTTTTGTGTGTGTGGTGGATGTGGATGGGGGGGGTCAGGCCCTCTGTCAGTTCGCTGCTTAGTTTTTATTATCCCCAGAGAGGAGAAGTGGGCATGTGTTTGGCAGGTGAAAAGGGCGGATTCTGTTTCAGAGAATTAACTATGATCCCCATGGTCATCCCTTTCCTTTAATAATCCTTTACTTCATCAGCTGGAAATCCACCATGGTTCTATATACTCCTCTTTGCGTGGGAACAGGTAACTGCCTTGTTCCAAGAAGTATGCCGCAGAGCTTTTCAATTAACCACTACGTTGAAAATTATTTGCAGGTGTTCAGCGTTTCACCATAATTGTGAGAACCTTTGTTTGTGCCTCCTGAAACCCAAGAAGGCTGCGACGGACATAACTATGCTGAGGCGTAGCTGACTTGGTTTTGCCTATTTTTGTTAGTGGAGACTGACAAGGATCCATTCTTGTAAGTATCATCTCACCATCATTTTTCCATTCTTTTAAAATGCAGGAAAATTTTGCAAGTTAGCATTATAATTAGTAGCTGGAGGCTACGGTGTTTTTTTTTTTTTTTTTCCTGTGGGGTCGGTGTGGATGTGTTGGTCAGGCCCTCTGTCAGTTCCCCGGTTGGTTTTTATTATCCCCAGAGAGGAGAAGTGGGTATTAGTATGGCAGGTGAAAACTGCGGATCTGTTTCAGAGAATTAAACAGGATCCGCATGGTAATCCCGTTCCTTTAAGAATCCTTTGCTTCATGAGCTGGGAATCCACCATGGTTCTATATACTTCTCTAGGCGTGGGCACAGGAAACTGGCTAGTTCCAAGAAGTATGCCTCAGAGCTTTTCAATTAACCAGTATGTTGACAATCCTTTGCAGGTTTTCAGCATTTCACCATAATTGTGATAACGTGTGTATGTGCCTACTGAAACCAAATATGGCTGCTACGGACATAACTATGCTGAGGCGTAGCTGACTTGGTGTTGCCTATTTTTGTCAGTGGAGACTGACAAGAAGCCATTCTTCTAAGTATCATCCCACCATCATTTCTCCATTGTTTAAAAATGCAGGGAAATTTTGCAAATTGGCATTATAATTAGTAGCTGGAGGGTACTTTTTTGTTTTGTGGGGTCGGTCAGGATGGGTGTTCAGGCCCTCTGTCAGATCGCTGGTTTGTTTTTATTATCCCCAGAGAAGAGTAGTGGGCATGTGTTTGGCAGGTGAAAAGTGCGGATTCTGTTTCAGAGAATTAAACAGGATCCGCATGGTCATCTCATTCCTTTAAGAATCCTTTGCTTCATCAGCTGGGATTCCACCATGTTTCTATATACTCCTCTATGCGTGGGCACAGGTACCTGGCTTGTTCCAAGAAGTATGCTGGAGAGTTTTCAAATTAACCAGTACGTTGAAAATTATTTGCAGGTTTTCAGCGTTTCACCATAATTTTGATAACGTTTGTATGTCCCTCCTGAAACCCAAGAAGGCTGCGACGGACATAACTATGCTGAGGAGTAGCTGACTTGGTGTTGCCTATTTTTGTTAGTGGAGACAGACAAGAAGCCATTCTTCTAAGTATGATCCCACCACCATTTTTCCATTGTTTTAAAATGCAGGGAAATTTTGCAAGTTAGCATTATAATTAGTAGCTGGAGGGTACGGTTTTTTTTTTTGTGTGTGGTCGATGTGGATGGGGGTGGGTCAGGCCCTCTGTCAGTTCGCTGGTTAGTTTTTATTATCCCCAGAGAGGAGAAGTGGGCATGTGTTTGGCAGGTGAAAAGGGCGGATTCTGTTTCAGAGAATTAACGATGATCCCCATGGTCATCCCGTTCCTTTAATAATCCTTTACTTCATCAGCTGGAAATCCATCATGGTTCTATATACTCCTCTTTGCGTGGGAACAGGTAGCTGCCTTGTTCCAAGAAGTATGCCGCAGAGCTTTTCAATTAACCACTACGTTGAAAATTATTTGCAGGTGTTCAGCATTTCACCATAATTGTGATAACGTGTGTTTGTGCCTCCTGAAACCCAAGAAGGCTGCGACGGACATAACTATGCTGAGGAGTAGCTGACTTGGTGTTGCCTATTTTTGTTAGTGGAGACTGACAAGAAGCCATTCTTCTAAGTATCATCCCACCACCATTTTTCCATTGTTTTAAAATGCAGGGAAATTTTGCAAGTTAGCATTATACTTAGTAGCTGGAGGGTACGGTTTTTTTTTGTGTGTGTGGTCGATGTGGATGGGGGGGGCAGGCCCTCTGTCAGTTCGCTGGTTAGTTTTTATTATCCCCAGAGAGGAGAAGTGGGCATGTGTTTGGCAGGTGAAAAGGGCGGATTCTGTTTCAGAGAATTAACGATGATCCCCATGGTCATCCCGTTCCTTTAATAATCCTTTACTCTATCAGCTGGAAATCCACCATGGTTCTATATACTCCTGTTTGCGTGGGAACAGGTAACTGGCTTGCTCCAAGAAGTATGCCGCAGAGCTTTTCAATTAACCAGTACGTTGAAAATTATTTGCAGGTGTTCAGCGTTTCACCATAATTGTGATAATGTTTGTTTGTGCCTCCTGAAACCCAAGAAGGCTGCGACGGACATAACTATGCTGAGGCGTAGCTGACTTGGTTTTGCCTATTTTTGTTAGTGGAGACTGACAAGAATCGATTCTTGTAAGTATCATCTCACCATCATTTTTCCCTTGTTAAAAATGCAGGAAAATTTTGCAAGTTAGCATTATAATTAGTAGCTGGAGGCTACGGTGTTTTTTTTTTTTTTTTTTTTCCTGTGGGGTCGGTGTGCATGTGTTGGTCAGGCCCTCTGTGAGTTCCCCGGTTGGTTTTTATTATCCCCAGAGAGGAGAAGTGGGTATTAGTATGGCAGGTGAAAACTGCGGATCTCTTTCAGAGAATTAAACAGGATCCGCATGGTAATCCGGTTCCTTTAAGAATCCTGTGCTTCATGAGCTGGGAATCCACCATGCTTCTATATACTTGTCTATGCGTGGGCACAGGAAACTGGCTAGTTCCAAGAAGTATGCCTCAGAGCTTTTCAATTAACCAGTATGTTGACAATCCTTTGCAGGTTTTCAGCGTTTCACCATAATTGTGATAACGTGTGTATGTGCCTACTGAAACCAAATATGGCTGCTACGGACATAACTATGCTGAGGCGTAGCTGACTTGGTGTTCCCTATTTTTGTCAGTGGAGAATGACAAGAAGCCATTCTTCTAAGTATCATCCCACCATCATTTCTCCATTGTTTAAAAATGCAGGGAAATTTTGCAAATTGGCATTATAATTAGTAGCTGGACGGTACTTTTTTGTTTTGTGGGGTCGGTCAGGATGGGTGTTCAGGCCCTCTGTCAGATCGCTGGTTTGTTTTTATTATCCCCAGAGAAGAGTAGTGGGCATGTGTTTGGCAGGTGAAAAGTGCGGATTCTGTTTCAGAGAATTAAACAGGATCCGCATGGTCATCTCATTCCTTTAAGAATCCTTTGCTTCATCAGCTGGGATTCCACCATGTTTCTATATACTCCTCTATGCGTGGGCACAGGTACCTGGCTTGTTCCAAGAATTATGCTGGAGAGTTTTCAATTAACCAGTACGTTGAAAATTATTTGCAGGTTTTCAGCGTTTCACCATAATTTTGATAACTTTTGTATATGCCTCTTGAAACCCAAGAAGGCTGCGACGGACATAACTATGCTGAGGAGTAGCTGACTTGGTGTTGCCTATTTTTGTTAGTGGAGACAGACAAGAAGCCATTCTTCTAAGTATGATCCCACCACCATTTTTCCATTGTTTTAAAATGCAGGGAAATTTTGCAAGTTAGCATTATAATTAGTAGCTGGAGGGTACGGTTTTTTTTTTTTGTGTGTGTGGTCGATGTGGATGGGGGGGGTCAGGCCCTCTGTCAGTTCGCTGCTTAGTTTTTATTATCCCCAGAGAGGGGAAGTGGGCATGTGTTTGGCAGGTGATAAGGGTGGATTCTTTTTCAGAGAATTAACGATTATCCCGATGGTCATCCCGTTCCTTTAATAATCCTTTACTTCATCAGCTGGAAATCCACCATGGTTCTATATACTCCTGTTTGCGTGGGAACAGGTAACTGCCTTGTTCCAAGAAGTATGCCGCAGAGCTTTTCAATTACCCACTACGTTCAAAATTATTTGCAGGTGTTCAGCGTTTCACCATAATTGTGATAACGTGTGTTTGTGCCTCCTGAAATCCAAGAAGGCTGCGACGGACATAACTATGCTGAGGCGTAGCTGACTTGGTTTTGCCTATTTTTGTTAGTGGAGACTGACAATAATCCATTCTTCTAAGTATCATCTCACCATCATTTTTCCATTGTTTAAAAATGCAGGAAAATTTTGCAAGTTAGCATTATAATTAGTACCTGGAGGCTACAGTGTTTTGTTTTTTTTTTTTCCTGTGGGGTCGGTGTGGATGTGTTGGTCAGGCCCTCTGTCAGTTCCCCGGTTGGTTTTTATTATCCCCAGAGAGGAGAAGTGGGTATTAGTATGGCAGGTGAAATCTGCGGATCTGTTTCAGAGAATTAATCAGGATCCGCATGGTAATCCCGTTCCTTTAAGAATCCTTTGCTTCATGAGTTGGGAATCCACCATGGTTCTATATACTCCTCTTTGCGTGGGAACAGGTAACTGCCTTGTTCCAAGAAGTATGCCTCAGAGCTTTTCAATTAACCAGTAGGTTGACAATCCTTTGCAGGTTTTCAGCGTTTCACCATAATTGTGATAACGTGTGTATGTGCCTACTGAAACCAAATATGGCTGCTACGGACATAATTATGCTGAGGCGTAGCTGACTTGGTGTTGCCTATTTTTGTCAGTGGAGACTGACAAGAAGCCATTCTTCTAAGTATCATCCCACCACCATTTTTCCATTGTTTTAAAATGCAGGGAAATTTTGCAAGTTAGCATTATAATTAGTAGCTGGAGGCTACGGTGTTTTTTTTTTTTTTATCCTGTGGGGTCGGTGTCGATGTGTTGGTCAGGCCCTCTGTCAGTTCCCCGGTTGGTTTTTATTATCCCCAGAGAGGAGAAGTGGGTATTAGTATGGCAGGTGAAAACTGCGGATCTCTTTCAGAGAATTAAACAGGATCCGCATGGTAATCCCGTTCCTTTAAGAATCCTTTGCTTCATGAGCTGGGAATCCACCATGGAGCTATATACTTGTCTATGCGTGGGCAGAGGAAACTGGCTAGTTCCAAGAAGTATGCCGCAGAGCTTTTCAATTAACCACTACGTTGAAAATTATTTGCAGGTGTTCAGCGTTTCACCATAATTGTGATAAAGTGTGTTTGTGCCTCCTGAAACCCAAGAAGGCTGCGACGGACATAACTATGCTGAGGAGTAGCTGACTTGGTGTTGCCTATTTTTGTTAGTGGAGACTGAGAAGAAGCCATTCTTCTAAGTATCATCCCACCACCATTTTTCCATTGTTTTAAAATGCAGGGAAATTTTGCAAGTTAGCATTATAATTAGTAGCTGGAGGGTACGGTTATTTTTTTGTGTGTGTGGTCGAAGTGGATGGGGGGGTCATGCCCTCTGTCAGTTCGCTGGTTAGTTTTTATTATCCCCAGAGAAGAGAAGTGGGCATGTGTTTGGCAGGTGAAAAGGGCGGATTCTGTTTCTGAGAATTAACGATGATCCCCATGGTCGTCCCGTTCCTTTAATAATCCTTTACTTCATCAGCTAGAAATCCACCATGGTTCTATATACTCCTCTTTGCGTGGGAACAGGTAACTGGCTTGTTCCAAGAAGTATGCCGCAGAGCTTTTCAATTAACCAGTATGTTGAAAATCCTTTGCAGGTTTTCAGCGTTTCACCATAATTGTGATAACGTGTGTATGTGCCTACTGAAACCAAATATGGCTGCTACGGACATAACTATGCTGAGGCGTAGCTTACTTGGTGTTGGCTATTTTTGTCAGTGGAGACTGACAAGAAGCCATTCTTCTAAGTATCATCCCACCATCATTTCTCCATTGTTTAAAAATGCAGGGAAATTTTGCAAATTGGCATTATAATTAGTAGCTGGAGGGTACTTTTTTGTTTTGTGAGGTCGGTCAGGATGGGTGTTCAGGCCCTCTGTCAGATCGCTGGTTTGTTTTTATTATCCCCAGAGAAGAGTAGTGGGCATGTGTTTGACAGGTGAAAAGGGCGGATTCTGTTTCAGAGAATTAAACAGGATCCGCATGGTCATCTAATTCCTTTAAGAATCCTTTGCTTCATCAGCTGGGATTCCACCATGGTTCTATATACTCCTCTTTGCGTGGAACAGGTAACTGGCTTGTTCCAAGAAGTATGCCGCAGAGCTTTTCAATTAACCACTACGTTGAAAATTATTTGCAGGTGTTCAGCGTTTCACCATAATTGTGAGAACCTTTGTTTGTGCCTCCTGAAACACAAGAAGGCTGCGACGGACATAACTATGCTGAGGAGTAGCTGACTTGGTGTTGCCTATTTTTGTTAGTGGAGACTGACAAGAAGCCATTCTTTAAGTATCATCCCAACACCATTTTTCCATTGTTTTAAAATGCAGGGAAATTTTGCAAGTTAGCATTATAATTAGTAGCTGGAGGGTACGGTTTTTTTTTTGTGTGTGTGGTCGATGTGGATGGGGGGGGTCAGGCCCTCTGTCAGTTCGCTGGTTAGTTTTTATTATCCCCAGAAAGGAGAAGTGGGCATGTGTTTGGCAGGTGAAAAGGGCGGATTCTGTTTCAGAGAATTAACGATGATCCCCATGGTCATCCCGTTCCTTTAATAATCCTTTACTTCATCAGATGGAAATCCACCATGGTTCTGTATACTTCTCTTTGCGTGGGAACAGGTAACTGCCTTGTTCCAAGAAGTATGCCGCAGAGCTTTTCAATTAACCAGTACGTTGAAAATTATTTGCAGGTGTTCAGCGTTTCACCATAATTGTGATAACGTGTGTTTGTGCCTCCTGAAACCCAAGAAGGCTGCGACGGACATAACTATGCTGAGGAGTAGCTGACTTGGTGTTGCCTATTTTTGTTAGTGGAGACTGACAAGAAGCCATTCTTCTAAGTATCATCCCACCACCATTTTTCCATTGTTTTAAAATGCAGTTAAATTTTGCAAGTTAGCATTATAATTAGTAGCTGGAGGGTACGGTTTTTTTTTTTTGTGTGGTCGATGTGGATGGGGGTGGGTCAGGCCCTCTGTCAGTTCACTGGTTAGTTTTTATTATCCCCAGAGAGGAGAAGTGGGCATGTGTTTGGCAGGTGAAAAGGGCGGATTCTGTTTCAGAGAATTAACGATGATCCCCATGGTCATCCCGTTCCTTTAATAATCCTTTACTTCATCAGCTGGAAATCCACCATGGTTCTATATACTCCTCTTTGCGTGGGAACAGGTAACTGGCTTGTTCCAAGAAGTATGCCGCAGAGCTTTTCAATTAACCAGTACGTTGAAAATTATTTGCAGGTGTTCAGCGTTTCACCATAATTGTGATAACGTTTGTTTGTGCCTCCTGAAACCCAAGAAGGCTGCGACGGACATAACTATGCTGAGGCGTAGCTGACTTGGTGTTGCCTATTTTTGTTAGTGGAGACTGAGAAGAAGCCATTCTTCTAAGTATCATCCCACCACCATTTTTCCATTGTTTTAAAATGCAGGGAAATTTTGCAAGTTAGCATTATAATTAGTAGGTGGAGGCTACGGTGTTTTTTTTTTTTTTCCTGTGGGGTCGGTGTGGATGTGTTGGTCAGGCCCTCTGTCAGTTCGCTGGTTAGTTTTTATTATCCCCCGAGAGGAGAAGTGGGCATCTGTTTGGCAGGTGAAAAGGGCGGATTCTGTTTCAGAGAATTAAACAGGATCCGCATGGTAATCCCGTTCCTTTAAGAATCCTTTGCTTCATGAGCTGGGAATCCACCATGGTTCTATGTACTTGTCTATGCGTGGGCACAGGAAACTGGCTAGTTCCAAGAAGTATGCCTCAGAGCTTTTCAATTAACCAGTATGTTGACAATCCTTTGCAGGTTTTCAGCGTTTCACCATAATTGTGATAACGTGTGTATGTGCCTACTGAAATCAAATATGGCTGCTACGGACATAACTATACTGAGGTGTAGCTGACTTGGTGTTGCCTATTTTTGTCAGTGGAGACTGACAAGAAGCCATTCTTCTAAGTATCATCCCACCATCATTTCTCCATTGTTTAAAAATGCAGGGAAATTTTGCAAATTGGCATTATAATTAGTAGCTGGAGGGTACTTTTTTGTTTTGTGGGGTCGGTCAGGATGGGTGTTCAGGCCCTGTGTCAGATCGCTGGTTTGTTTTTATTATCCCCAGAGAAGAGTAGTGGGCATGTGTTTGGCAGGTGAAAAGTGCGGATACTGTTTCAGAGAATTAAACAGGATCCGCATGGTCATCTCATTCCTTTAAGAATCCTTTGCTTCATCAGCTGGGATTCCACCATGGTTCTATATACACCTCTTTGCGTGGAAACAGGTAACTGGTTTGTTCCAAGAAGTATGCTGCAGAGCTTTTCAATTAACCAGTACGTTGAAAATTATTTACAGGTGTTCAGCGTTTCACCATAATTGTGATAACGTGTGTTTGTGCCTCCTGAAACCCAAGAAGGCTTCGACGGACATAACTATGCTGAGGAGTAGCTGACTTAGTGTTGCCTATTTTTGTTAGTGGAGACTCACAAGAAGCCATTCTTCTAAGTATCATCCCACCACCATTTTTCCATTGTTTTAAAATGCAGGGAAATTTTGCAAGTTAGCATTATAATTAGTAGCTGGAGGGTACGGTTTTTTTTGTGTGTGTGGTCGATGTGGATGGTGGGGGTCAGGCCCTCTGCCAGTTCGCTGGTTTGTTTTTATTATCCCCAGAGAGGAGAAGTGGGCATGTGTTTGGCAGGTGAAAAGGGCGGATTCTGTTTCAGAGAATTAACGATGATCCCCATGGTCATCCCGTTCCTTTAATAATCCTTTACTTCATCAGCTGGAAATCCACCATGGTTCTATATACTCCTCTTTGCGTGGGAACAGGTAACTGGCTTGTTCCAAGAAGTATGCCGCAGAGCTTTTCAATTAAGCACTACGTTGAAAATTATTTGCAGATGTTCAGCGTTTCACCATAATTGTGATAACGTTTGTTTGTGCCTCCTGAAACCCAAGAAGGCTGCGACGGACATAACTATGCTGAGGCGTAGCTGACTTGGTTTTGCCTATTTTTGTTAGTGGAGACTGACAAGAATCCATTCTTGTAAGTATCATCTCACCATCATTTTTCCATTGTTTAAAAATGCAGGAAAATTTTGCAAGTTAGCATTATAATTAGTAGCTGGAGGCTACGGTGTTTTTTTTTTTTTTTTTTTCCTGTGGGGTCGGTGTGGATGTGTTGGTCAGGCCCTCTGTCAGTTCCCCGGTTGGTTTTTATTATCCCCAGAGAGGAGAAGTGGGTATTAGTATGGCAGGTGAAAACTGCGGATCTGTTTCAGAGAATTAAACAGGATCCGCATGGTAATCCCGTTCCTTTAACAATCCTTTGCTTCATCAGCTGGGAATCCACCATGGTACTATATACTCCTCTTTGCGTTGGAACAGGTAACTGGCTTGTTCCAAGAAGTATGCCTCAGAGCTTTTCAATTAACCAGTATGTTGAAAATCCTTTTCAGATTTTCAGCGTTTCACCATAATTGTGATAACGTGTGTATGTGCCTACTGAAACCAAATATGGCTGCTACGGACATAACTATGCTGAGGCGTAGCTGACTTGGTGTTGCCTATTTTTGTCAGTGGAGACTGACAAGAAGCCATTCTTCTAAGTATCATCCCACCATCATTTTTCCATTGTTTTAAAATGCAGGGAAATTTTGCAAATTGGCATTATAATTAGTAGCTGGAGGGTACATTTTTGTTTTGTGGGGTCGGTCAGGATGGGTGTTCAGGCCCTCTGTCAGATCGCTGGTTTGTTTTTATTATCCCCAGAGAAGAGTAGTGGGCATGTGTTTGGCTGGTGAAAAATGCGGATTCTCTTTCAGAGAATTAAACAGGATCTGCATGGTCATCTCATTCCTTTAAGAATCCTTTGCTTCATCAACTGGGATTCCACCATGTTTCTATATACTCCTCTATGCGTGGGCACAGGTACCTGACTTGTTCCAAGAATTATGCTGGAGAGTTTTCAAATTAACCAGTACGTTGAAAATTATTTGCAGGTTTTCAGCGTTTCACCATAATTTTGATAACGTTTGTATGTCCCTCCTGAAACCCAAGAAGGCTGCGACGGACATAACTATGCTGAGGAGTAGCTGACTTGGTGTTGCCTATTTTTGTTAGTGGAGACAGAGAAGAAGCCATTCTTCTAAGTATGATCGCACCACCATTTTTCCATTGTTTTAAAATGCAGGGAAATTTTGCAAGTTAGCATTATAATTAGTAGCTGGAGGGTACGGTTTTTTATTTTTGTGTGTGTGGTCGATGTGGATGGGGGGGGTCAGGCCCCCTGTCAGTTCGCTGGTTAGTTTTTATTATCCCCAGAGAGGAGAAGTGGGCATGTGTTTGGCAGGTGAAAAGGGCGGATTCTGTTTCAGAGAATTAACGATGATCCTCATGGTCATCCCGTTCCTTTAATAATCCTTTACTTCATCAGCTGGAAATCCACCATGGTTCTCTATACTCCTCTTTGCGTGGGAACAGGTAACTGCCTTGTTCCAAGAAGTATGCCGCAGAGCTTTTCAATTAACCACTACGTTGAAAATTATTTGCAGGTGTTCAGCGTTTCACCATAATTGTGAGAACCTTTGTTTGTGCCTCCTGAAACCCAAGAAGGCTGCGACGGACATAACTATGTTGAGGAGTAGCTGACTTGGTGTTGCCTATTTTTGTTAGTGGAGACTGACAAGAAGCCACTCTTCTAAGTATCATCCCACCACCATATTTCCATTGTTTTAAAATGCAGGGAAATTTTGCAAGTTAGCATTATAATTAGTAGCTGGAGGGTACGGTTTTTTTTTTTTTGTGTGGTCGATGTGGATGGTGGGGGTCAGGCCTCTCTCAGTTCGCTGGTTAGTTTTTGTTATCCCCAGAGCGGAGAAGTGGGCATGTTTTTGGCAGGTGAAAAGGGTGGATTCTGTTTCAGAGAATTATCGATGATCCCCATGGTCATCCCGTTCCTTTAATAATCCTTTACTTCATCAGCTGGAAATCCACCATGGTTCTATATACTCCTCTTTGCGTGGGAACAGGTAACTGCCTTGTTCCAAGAAGTATGCCGCAGAGCTTTTCAATTAACCACTACGTTGAAAATTATTTGCAGGTGTTCAGCGTTTCACCATAATAGTGATAACGTGTCTTTGTGCCTCCTGAAACCCAAGAAGGCTGCGACGGACATAACTATGCTGAGGAGTAGCTGACTTGCTGCTGCCTATTTTTGTTAGTGGAGACTGAGAAGAAGCCATTCTTCTAAGTATCATCCCACCACCATTTTTCCATTGTTTTAAAATGCAGGGAAATTTTGCAAGTTAGCATTATAATTAGTAGGTGGAGGCTACGGTTTTTTTTTTTTTTCCCTGTGTGGTCGGTGTGGATGTGTGGGTCAGGCCCTCTGTCAGTTCGCTGGTTTGTTTTTATTATCCCCAGAGAGGAGAAGTGGGTATTAGTATGGCAGGTGAAAACTGCGGATCTGTTTCAGAGAATTAAACAAGATCCGCATGGTAATCCTGTTCCTTTAAGAATCCTTTGCTTCATGAGCTGGGAATCCACCATGGTTCTATATACATGTCTATGCGTGGGCACAGGAAACTGGCTAGTTCCAAGAAGTATGCCTCAGAGCTTTTCAATTAACCAGTATGTTGAAAATCCTTTGCAGGTTTTCAGCGTTTCACCATAATTGTGATAACGTGTGTATGTGCCTACTGAAACCAAATATGGCTGCTACGGACATAACTATGCTGAGGCGTAGCTGACTTGGTGTTGCCTATTTTTGTCAGTGGAGACTGACAAGAAGCCATTGTTCTAAATATCATCATACCATCATTTCTCCATTGTTTAAAAATGCAGGGAAATTTTGCAAATTGGCATTATAATTAGTAGCTGGAGGGTACTTTTTTGTTGTGTGGGGTCGGTCAGGATGGGTGTTCATGCCCTCTCTCAGATAGCTGGTTTGTTTTTATTATCCCCAGAGAAGAGTAGTGGGCATGTGTTTGGCAGGTGAAAAGTGCGGATTCGGTTTCAGAGAATTAAACAGGATCCGCATGGTCATCTCATTCCTTTAAGAATCCTTTGCTTCATCAGCTGGGATTCCACCATGTTTCTATATACTCCTCTATGCGTGGGCACAGGTACCTGGCTTGTTCCAAGAATTGTGCTGGAGAGTTTTCAAATTAACCAGTACGTTGAAAATTATTTGCAGGTGTTCAGCGTTTCACCATAATTTTGATAACGTTTGTTTGTGCCTCCTGAAACCTAAGAAGGCTGCGACGGACATAACTTTGCTGAGGAGTAGCTGACGTGGTGTTGCCTATTTTTGTTAGTGGAGACTACAAGAAGCCATTCTTCTAAGTATCATCCCACCACCATTTTTCCATTGTTTTAAAATGCAGGGAAATTTTGCAAGTTAGCATTATAATTAGTAGCTGGAAGGTTCGGTTTTTTTGTGTGTGTGTCTCGTCGATGTGGATGGGGGTGTCAGGCTCTCTGTCAGTTCGCTGGTTAGTTTTTATTATCCCCAGAGAGGAGAAGTGGGCATGTGTTTGGCAGGTCAAAAGGGCGGATTCTGTTTCAGAGAATTAACGATGATCCCCATGGTCATCCCGTTCCTTTAATAATCCTTTACTTCATCAGCTGGACATCCACCATGGTTCTATATACTCCTCTTTGCGTGGGAACAAGTAACTGCCTTGTTCCAAGAAGTATGCCACAGAGCTTTTCAATTAACCAGTACGTTGAAAATTATTTGCAGGTGTTCAGCGTTTCACCATAATTGTGATAACGTTTGTTTGTGCCTCCTCAAACCCAAGAATGCTGCGACGGACATAACTATGCTGAGGCGTAGCTGACTTGGTTTTGCCTATTTTTGTTAGTGGAGACTGACAAGAATCCATTCTTCTAAGTATCATCTCACCATCATTTTTACATTGTTTAAAAATGCAGGAAAGTTTTGCAAGTTAGCATTATAATTAGTAGCTGGAGGCTACGGTGTTTTGTTTTTTTTTTTTCCTGTGGGGTCGGTGTGGATGTGTTGGTCAGGCCCTCTGTCAGTTCGCTGGTTTGTTTTTATTATCCCCAGAGAGGAGAAGTGGGTATTAGTATGGCAGGTGAAAACTGCGGATCTGTTTCAGAGAATTAAACAGGATCCGCATGGTAATCCCGTTCCTTTAAGAATCCTTTGCTTCATGAGCTGGGAATCCACCATGGTTCTATATACTTCTCTAGGCGTGGGCACAGGAAACTCGCTTGTTCCAAGAAGTATGCCTCAGAGCTTTTCAATTAACCAGTATGTTGAAAATCCTTTGCAGGTTTTCAGCGTTTCAGAATAATTGTGATAACGTGTGTATGTGCCTACTGAAACCAAATATGGCTGCTACGGACATAACTATGCTGAGGCGTAGCTGACTTGGTGTTGCCTATTTTTGTCAGTGGAGACTGACAAGAAGCCATTCTTCTAAGTATCATCCCACCATCATTTCTCCATTGTTTAAAAATGCAGGGAAATTTTTCAAATTGGCATTATAATTAGTAGCTGGAGGGTACTTTTTTGTTTTGTGGGGTCGGCCAGGATGGGTGTTCAGGCCCTCTGTCAGATCGCTGGTTTGTTTTTATTATCCCCAGAGAAGAGTAGTGGGCATGTGTTTGGCAGGTGAAAAGTGCGGATTCTGTTTCAGAGAATTAAACATGATCCGCATGGTCATCTCATTCCTTTAAGAATCCTTTGCTTCATCAGCTGGGATTCCACCATGTTTCTATATACTCCTCTATGCGTGGGCACAGGTACCTGGCTTGTTCCAAGAAGTATGCTGGAGAGATTACAAATTAACCAGTACGTTGAAAATTATTTGCAGGTGTTCAGCGTTTCACCATAATTTTGATAACTTTTTTATGACCCGCCTGAAACCCAAGAAGGCTGCGACGGACATAACTATGCTGAGGCGTAGCTGACTTGGTGTTGCCTATTTTTGTTAGTGGAGACTGTCAAGAAGCCATTCTTCTAAGTATGATCCCACCACCATTTTTCCATTGTTTTAAAAGGCAGGGAAATTTTGCAAGTTAGCATTATAATTAGTAGCTGGAGGGTACGGTTTTTTTTTGTGTGTGTGGTCGATGTGGATGGGGGGGGGTCAGGCCCTCTGTCAGTTTGCTGGTTAGTTTTTCTTATCCCCAGAGAGGAGAAGTGGGCATGTGTTTGGCAGGTGAAAAGGGCGGATTCTGTTTCAGAGAATTAACGATGATCCCCATGGTCATCCCGTTCCTTTAATAATCCTTTACTTCATCAGCTGGAAATCCACCATGGTTCTATATACTCCTCTTTGCGTGGGAACAGGTAACTGGCTTGTTCCAAGAAGTATGCCGCAGTGATTTTCAATTAACCACTACGTTGAAAATTATTTGCAGGTGTTCAGCGTTTCACCATATTTGTGATAACGTTTGTTTGTGCCTCCTGAAACCCTAGAAGGCTGCGACGGACATAACTATGCTGAGGAGTAGCTGACTTGGTGTTGCCTATTTTTGATAGTGGACACTGACAAGAAGCCATTCTTCTAAGTATCATCCCACCACCATTTTTCCATTGTTTTAAAATTCAGGGAAATTTTGCAAGTTAGCATTATAATTAGTAGCTGGAGGGTACGGTTTATTTTTTTGTGTGGTCGATGTGGATGGTGGGGGTCAGGCCCTCTGTCAGTTCGCTGGTTAGTTTTTATTATCCCCAGAGAGGAGAAGTGGGCATGTGTTTGGCAGGTGAAAAGGGCAGATTCTCTTTCAGAGAACTAACGATGATCCCTATGGTCATCCCGTTCCTTTAATAATCCTTTACTTCATCAGCTGGAAATCCACCATGGTTCTATATACTCCTCCTTTCATGGGAACAGGTAACTGGCTTGTTCCAAGAAGTATGCCTCAGAGCTTTTCAATTAACCACTACGTTGAAAATTATTTGCAGGTGTTCAGCGTTTCAACATAATTGTGAGAACGTTTGTTTGTGCCTCCTGAAACCCAAGAAGGCTGCGACGGACATAACTATGCTGAGGCGTAGCTGACTTGGTTTTGCCTATTTTTGTTAGTGGAGACTGACAAGAATCCATTCTTCTAAGTATCATCTCACCATCATTTTTCCATTGTTTAAAAATGCAGGAAAGTTTTGCAAGTTAGCATTATAATTAGTTGCTGGAGGCTACGGTGTTTTTTTTTTTTTTTTTCCTGTGGGGTTGGTGTGGATGTGTTGGTCAGGCCCTCTGTCAGTTCGCTGGTTTGTTTTTATTATCCCCAGAGAGGAGAAGTGGGTATTAGTATGGCAGGTGAAAACTGCGGATCTGTTTCAGAGAATTAAACAGGATCCGCATGGTAATCCCGTTCCTTGAAGAATCCTTTGCTTCATGAGCTGGGAATCCACCATGGTTCTATATACTTCTCTATGCGTGGGCACAGGAACCTCGCTTGTTCCAAGAAGTATGTCTCAGAGCTTTTCAATTAACCAGTATGTTGAAAATCCTTTGCAGGTTTTCAGTGTTTCAGAATAATTGTGATAACGTGTGTATGTGCCTACTGAAACCAAATATGGCTGCTACAGACATAACTATGCTGAGGCGTAGCTGACTTGGTGTTGCCTATTTTTGTCAGTGGAGACTGACAAGAAGCCATTCTTCTAAGTATCATCATACCATCATTTCTCCATTGTTTAAAAATGCAGGGAAATTTTGCAAATTGGCATTATAATTAGTAGCTGGAGGGTACTTTTTTGTTTTGTGGGGTCGGTCAGGATGGGTGTTCAGGCCCTCTGTCAGATCGCTGGTTTGTTTTTATTATCCCCAGAGAAGAGTAGTGGGCATGTGTTTGGCAGGTGAAAAGTGCGGATTCTGTTTCAGAGAATTAAACAGGATCCGCATGCTCATCTTATTCCTTTAAGAATCCTTTGCTTCATCGGCTGGGATTCCACCATGTTTCTATATACTCCTCTATGCGTGGGCACAGGTACCTGGCTTGTTCCACGAATTATGCTGGAGGGTTTTCAAATTAACCAGTACATTGAAAACTATTTGCAGGTGTTCAGCGTTTCACCATAATTGTGAGAACCTTTGTTTGTGACTCCTGAAACCCTAGAAGTTTGCGACGGACATAACTATGCTGAGGAGTAGCTGACTTGGTGTTGCCTATTTTTGTTAGTGGAGACTGACAAGAATCCATTCTTGTAAGTATCATCTCACCATCATATTTCCATTGTTTAAAAATGCAGGAAAATTTTGCAAGTTAGCATTATAATTAGTAGCTGGAGGGTACGGTTTTTTTTTGTGTGTGTGGTCGATGTGGTTGGGGGGGGGTAAGGCCCTCTGTCAGTTCACTGGTTAGTTTTTATTATCCCCAGAGAGGAGAAGTGGGCATGTGTTTGGCAGGTGAAAAGGGCGGATTGTGTTTCATAGAATTAACGATGATCCCCATGGTCATCCCGTTCCTTTAATAATCCTTTACTTCATCAGCTGGAAATCCACCATGGTTCTATATACTCCTCTTTGCGTGGGAACAGGTAACTGGCTTGTTCCAAGAAGTATGCCACAGAGCTTTCCAATTAACCACTACGTTGAAAATTATTTGCAGGTGTTCAGCGTTTCACCATAATTTTGATAACGTGTGTATGTCCCTCCTAAAACCCAAGAAGGCTGCGACGGACATAAGTATGCTGAGGTGTAGCTGACTTGGTGTTGCCTATTTTTGTTAGTGGAGACTGACAAGAAGCCATTCTTCTAAGACTCATCCCACCACCATTTTTCCATTGTTTTAAAATGCAGGGAAATTTTGCAAGTTAGCATTATAATTAGTAGCTGGAGGGTACGGTTTTTTTTTGTGTGTGTGGTCGATGTGGATGGGGGGGGTCAGGCCCTCTGTCAGTTCGCTGGTTAGTTTTTATTATCCCCAGAGAGGAGAAGTGGGCATGTGTTTGGCAGTGAAAAGGGCGGTTTCTGTTTCAGAAAATTAACGATGATCCCCATGGTCAACCCTTTCCTTTAATAATCGTTTACTTCATCAGCTGGAAATCCACCATGGTTCTCTATACTCCTCTTTGCGTGGGAACAGGTAACTGCCTTGTTCCAAGAAGTATGCCGCAGAGCTTTTCAATTAACCACTACGTTGAAAATTATTTGCAGGTGTTCAGCGTTTCACCATAATTGTGAAAACCTTTGTTTGTGCCTCCTGAAACTCAAGGAGGCTGCGACGGACATAACTATGCTGAGGAGTAGCTGACTTGGTGTTGCCTATTTATGTTAGTGGAGACTGACAAGAAGCCATTCTTCTAAGTCTCATCCCACCACCATTTTTCCATTGTTTTAAAATGCAGGGAAATTTTGCAAGTTAGCATTATAGTTAGTAGCTGGAGGGTACGGTTTTTTTTTTGTGTGTGGTCCATGTGGATGGTGGGGGTCAGGCCCTCTGTCAGTTCGCTGGTTAGTTTTTATTATCCCCAGAGAGGAGAAGTGGGCATGTGTTTGGTAGGTGAAAAGGGCGGATTCTGTTTCAGAGAATTAACGATGATCCCCATGGTCATCCCGTTCCTTTAATAATCCTTAACTTCATCAGCTGGAAATCCACCATGGTTCTGTATACTCCTCTTTGCGTGGGAACAGGTAACTGCCTTGTTCCAAGAAGTATGCCGCAGAGCTTTTCAATTAACCACTACGTTGAAAATTATTTGCAGGTGCTCAGCGTTTCACCATAATTGTGATAACGTTTGTTTGTGCCTCCTGAAACCCAAGAAGGTTGCGACGGACATAACTATGCTGAGGCGTAGCTGACTTGGTTTTGCCTATTTTTGTTAGTGGAGTCTGACAAGAATCCATTCTTGTAAGTATCATCTCACCATCATTTTTCCATTGTTTAAAAATGCAGGAAAATTTTGCAAGTTAGCATTATAATTAGTAGCTGGAGGCTACGGTGTTTTTTTTTTTTTTTTCCTGTGGGGTCGGTGTGGATGTGTTGGTCAGGCCCTCTGTCAGTTCCCCGGTTGGTTTTTATTATCCCCAGGGAGGAGAAGTGGGTATTAGTATGGCAGGTGAAAACTGCGGATCTGTTTCAGAGCATTAAACAGGATCCGCATGGTAATCCCGTTCCTTTAAGAATCCTTTGCTTCATGAGCTGGGAATCCACCATGGTTCTATATACTTGTCTATGCGTGGGCACAGGAAACTGGCTAGTTCCAAGAAGTATGCCTCAGAGGTTTTCAATGAACCAGTATGTTGACAATCCTTTGCAGGTTTTCAGCGTTTCACCATAATTGTGATAACGAGTGTATGTGCCTACTGAAACCAAATATGGCTGCTGCGGACATAACTATGCTGAGGCGTAGCTGACTTGGTGTTGCCTATTTTTGTCAGTGGAGACTGACAAGAAGCCATTCTTCTAAGTATCATCCCACCATCATTTCTCCATTGTTTAAAAATGCAGGGAAATTTTGCAAATTGGCATTATAATTAGTAGCTGGAGGGTACTTTTTTGTTTTGTGGGGTAGGTCAGGATGGGTGTTCAGGACCTCTGTCAGATCGCTGGTTTGTTTTTATTATCCCCAGAGAAGAGTAGTGGGCATGTGTTTGGCAGGTGAAAAGGGCGGTTTCTGTTTCAGAGAATTAACGATGATCCCCATGGTCATCCCGTTCCTTTAATAATCCTTTACTTCATCAGCTGGAAATCCACCATGGTTCTATATACTCCTCTTTGCGTGGGAACAGGTAACTGCCTTGTTCCAAGAAGTATGCCGCAGAGCTTTTCAAATATCCACTACGTTGAAAATTATTTGCAGATGTTCAGCTTTTCACCATAATTGTGAGAACATTTGTTTGTGCCTCCTGAAACCCAAGAAGACTGCGACGGACATAACTATGCTGAGGAGTAGCTGACTTGGTGTTGCCTATTTTTGTTAGTGGAGACTGACAAGAAGCCATTCTTCTAAGTCTCATCCCACCACCATTTTTCCATTGTTTTAAAATGCAGGGAAATTTTGCAAGTTAGCATTATAGTTAGTAGCTGGAGGGTACGGTTTTTTTTTTGTGTGTGGTCCATGTGGATGGTGGGGGTCAGGCCCTCTGTCAGTTCGCTGGTTAGTTTTTATTATCCCCAGAGAGGAGAAGTGGGCATGTGTTTGGTAGGTGAAAAGGGCGGATTCTGTTTCAGAGAATTAACGATGATCCCCATGGTCATCCCGTTCCTTTAATAATCCTTAACTTCATCAGCTGGAAATCCACCATGGTTCTGTATACTCCTCTTTGCGTGGGAACAGGTAACTGCCTTGTTCCAAGAAGTATGCCGCAGAGCTTTTCAATTAACCACTACGTTGAAAATTATTTGCAGGTGCTCAGCGTTTCACCATAATTGTGATAACGTTTGTTTGTGCCTCCTGAAACCCAAGAAGGTTGCGACGGACATAACTATGCTGAGGCGTAGCTGACTTGGTTTTGCCTATTTTTGTTAGTGGAGTCTGACAAGAATCCATTCTTGTAAGTATCATCTCACCATCATTTTTCCATTGTTTAAAAATGCAGGAAAATTTTGCAAGTTAGCATTATAATTAGTAGCTGGAGGCTACGGTGTTTTTTTTTTTTTTTTTCCTGTGGGGTCGGTGTGGATGTGTTGGTCAGGCCCTCTGTCAGTTCCCCGGTTGGTTTTTATTATCCCCAGGGAGGAGAAGTGGGTATTAGTATGGCAGGTGAAAACTGCGGATCTGTTTCAGAGCATTAAACAGGATCCGCATGGTAATCCCGTTCCTTTAAGAATCCTTTGCTTCATGAGCTGGGAATCCACCATGGTTCTATATACTTGTCTATGCGTGGGCACAGGAAACTGGCTAGTTCCAAGAAGTATACCTCAGAGGTTTTCAATGAACCAGTATGTTGACAATCCTTTGCAGGTTTTCAGCGTTTCACCATAATTGTGATAACGTGTGTATGTGCCTACTGAAACCAAATATGGATGCTACGGACATAACTATGCTGAGGCGTAGCTGACTTGGTGTTGCCTATTTTTGTCAGTGGAGACTGACAAGAAGCCATTCTTCTAAGTATCATCCCACCATCATTTCTCCATTGTTTAAAAATGCAGGGAAATTTTGCAAATTGGCATTATAATTAGTAGCTGGAGGGTACTTTTTTGTTTTGTGGGGTAGGTCAGGATGGGTGTTCAGGCCCTCTGTCAGATCGCTGGTTTGTTTTTATTATCCCCAGAGAAGAGTAGTGGGCATGTGTTTGGCAGGTGAAAAGGGCGGTTTCTGTTTCAGAGAATTAACGATGATCCCCATGGTCATCCCGTTCCTTTAATAATCCTTCACTTCATCAGCTGGAAATCCACCATGGTTCTATATACTCCTCTTTGCGTGGGAACAGGTACCTGGCTTGTTCCACGAATTATGCTGGAGGGTTTTCAAATTAACCAGTACGTTGAAAACTATTTGCAGGTGTTCAGCGTTTCACCATAATTGTGAGAACCTTTGTTTGTGCCTCCTGAAACCCTAGAAGTTTGCGACGGACATAACTATGCTGAGGAGTAGCTGACTTGGTGTTGCCTATTTTTGTTAGTGGAGACTGACAAGAATCCATTCTTGTAAGTATCATCTCACCATCATATTTCCATTGTTTAAAAATGCAGGAAAATTTTGCAAGTTAGCATTATAATTAGTAGCTGGAGGGTACGGTTTTTTTTTGTGTGTGTGGTCGATGTGGTTGGGGGGGGGTAAGGCCCTCTGTCAGTTCACTGGTTAGTTTTTATTATCCCCAGAGAGGAGAAGTGGGCATGTGTTTGGCAGGTGAAAAGGGCGGATTGTGTTTCAGAGAATTAACGATGATCCCCATGGTCATCCCGTTCCTTTAATAATCCTTTACTTCATCAGCTGGAAATCCACCATGGTTCTATATACTCCTCTTTGCGTGGGAACAGGTACCTGGCTTGTTCCACGAATTATGCTGGAGGGTTTTCAAATTAACCAGTACGTTGAAAACTATTTGCAGGTGTTCAGCGTTTCACCATAATTGTGAGAACCTTTGTTTGTGCCTCCTGAAACCCTAGAAGTTTGCGACGGACATAACTATGCTGAGGAGTAGCTGACTTGGTGTTGCCTATTTTTGTTAGTGGAGACTGACAAGAATCCATTCTTGTAAGTATCATCTCACCATCATATTTCCATTGTTTAAAAATGCAGGAAAATTTTGCAAGTTAGCATTATAATTAGTAGCTGGAGGGTACGGTTTTTTTTTGTGTGTGTGGTCGATGTGGTTGGGGGGGGTAAGGCCCTCTGTCAGTTCACTGGTTAGTTTTTATTATCCCCAGAGAGGAGAAGTGGGCATGTGTTTGGCAGGTGAAAAGGGCGGATTGTGTTTCAGAGAATTAACGATGATCCCCATGGTCATCCCGTTCCTTTAATAATCCTTTACTTCATCAGCTGGAAATCCACCATGGTTCTATATACTCCTCTTTGCGTGGAAACAGGTAACTGCCTTGTTCCAAGAAGTATGCCGCAGAGCTTTCCAATTAACCACTACGTTGAAAATTATTTGCAGGTGTTCAGCGTTTCACCATAATTTTGATAACGTGTGTATGTCCCTCCTAAAACCCAAGAAGGCTGCGACGGACATAAGTATGCTGAGGTGTAGCTGACTTGGTGTTGCCTATTTTTGTTAGTGGAGACTGACAAGAAGCCATTCTTCTAAGACTCATCCCACCACCATTTTTCCATTGTTTTAAAATGCAGGGAAATTTTGCAAGTTAGCATTATAATTAGTAGCTGGAGGGTACGGTTTTTTTTTGTGTGTGTGGTCGATGTGGATGGGGGGGGTCAGGCCCTCTGTCAGTTCGCTGGTTAGTTTTTATTATCCCCAGAGAGGAGAAGTCGGCATGTGTTTGGCAGTGAAAAGGGCGGTTTCTGTTTCAGAAAATTAACGATGATCCCCATGGTCAACCCTTTCCTTTAATAATCGTTTACTTCATCAGCTGGAAATCCACCATGGTTCTCTATACTCCTCTTTGCGTGGGAACAGGTAACTGCCTTGTTCCAAGAAGTATGCCGCAGAGCTTTTCAATTAACCACTACGTTGAAAATTATTTGCAGGTGTTCAGCGTTTCACCATAATTGTGAAAACCTTTGTTTGTGCCTCCTGAAACTCAAGGAGGCTGCGACGGACATAACTATGCTGAGGAGTAGCTGACTTGGTGTTGCCTATTTTTGTTAGTGGAGACTGACAAGAAGCCATTCTTCTAAGTCTCATCCCACCACCATTTTTCCATTGTTTTAAAATGCAGGGAAATTTTGCAAGTTAGCATTATAGTTAGTAGCTGGAGGGTACGGTTTTTTTTTTGTGTGTGGTCCATGTGGATGGTGGGGGTCAGGCCCTCTGTCAGTTCGCTGGTTAGTTTTTATTATCCCCAGAGAGGAGAAGTGGGCATGTGTTTGGTAGGTGAAAAGGGCGGATTCTGTTTCAGAGAATTAACGATGATCCCCATGGTCATCCCGTTCCTTTAATAATCCTTAACTTCATCAGCTGGAAATCCACCATGGTTCTGTATACTCCTCTTTGCGTGGGAACAGGTAACTGCCTTGTTCCAAGAAGTATGCCGCAGAGCTTTTCAATTAACCACTACGTTGAAAATTATTTGCAGGTGCTCAGCGTTTCACCATAATTGTGATAACGTTTGTTTGTGCCTCCTGAAACCCAAGAAGGTTGCGACGGACATAACTATGCTGAGGCGTAGCTGACTTGGTTTTGCCTATTTTTGTTAGTGGAGTCTGACAAGAATCCATTCTTGTAAGTATCATCTCACCATCATTTTTCCATTGTTTAAAAATGCAGGAAAATTTTGCAAGTTAGCATTATAATTAGTAGCTGGAGGCTACGGTGTTTTTTTTTTTTTTTTCCTGTGGGGTCGGTGTGGATGTGTTGGTCAGGCCCTCTGTCAGTTCCCCGGTTGGTTTTTATTATCCCCAGGGAGGAGAAGTGGGTATTAGTATGGCAGGTGAAAACTGCGGATCTGTTTCAGAGCATTAAACAGGATCCGCATGGTAATCCCGTTCCTTTAAGAATCCTTTGCTTCATGAGCTGGGAATCCACCATGGTTCTATATACTTGTCTATGCGTGGGCACAGGAAACTGGCTAGTTCCAAGAAGTATGCCTCAGAGGTTTTCAATGAACCAGTATGTTGACAATCCTTTGCAGGTTTTCAGCGTTTCACCATAATTGTGATAACGTGTGTATGTGCCTACTGAAACCAAATATGGCTGCTACGGACATAACTATGCTGAGGCGTAGCTGACTTGGTGTTGCATATTTTTGTCAGTGGAGACTGACAAGAAGCCATTCTTCTAAGTATCATCCCACCATCATTTCTCCATTGTTTAAAAATGCAGGGAAATTTTGCAAATTGGCATTATAATTAGTAGCTGGAGGGTACTTTTTTGTTTTGTGGGGTAGGTCAGGATGGGTGTTCAGGCCCTCTGTCAGATCGCTGGTTTGTTTTTATTATCCCCAGAGAAGAGTAGTGGGCATGTGTTTGGCAGGTGAAAAGGGCGGTTTCTGTTTCAGAGAATTAACGATGATCCCCATGGTCAACCCTTTCCTTTAATAATCGTTTACTTCATCAGCTGGAAATCCACCATGGTTCTCTATACTCCTCTTTGCGTGGGAACAGGTAACTGCCTTGTTCCAAGAAGTATGCCGCAGAGCTTTTCAATTAACCACTACGTTGAAAATTATTTGCAGGTGTTCAGCGTTTCACCATAATTGTGAAAACCTTTGTTTGTGCCTCCTGAAACTCAAGGAGGCTGCGACGGACATAACTATGCTGAGGAGTAGCTGACTTGGTGTTGCCTATTTTTGTTAGTGGAGACTGACAAGAAGCCATTCTTCTAAGTCTCATCCCACCACCATTTTTCCATTGTTTTAAAATGCAGGGAAATTTTGCAAGTTAGCATTATAGTTAGTAGCTGGAGGGTACGGTTTTTTTTTTGTGTGTGGTCCATGTGGATGGTGGGGGTCAGGCCCTCTGTCAGTTCGCTGGTTAGTTTTTATTATCCCCAGAGAGGAGAAGTGGGCATGTGTTTGGTAGGTGAAAAGGGCGGATTCTGTTTCAGAGAATTAACGATGATCCCCATGGTCATCCCGTTCCTTTAATAATCCTTAACTTCATCAGCTGGAAATCCACCATGGTTCTGTATACTCCTCTTTGCGTGGGAACAGGTAACTGCCTTGTTCCAAGAAGTATGCCGCAGAGCTTTTCAATTAACCACTACGTTGAAAATTATTTGCAGGTGCTCAGCGTTTCACCATAATTGTGATAACGTTTGTTTGTGCCTCCTGAAACCCAAGAAGGTTGCGACGGACATAACTATGCTGAGGCGTAGCTGACTTGGTTTTGCCTATTTTTGTTAGTGGAGTCTGACAAGAATCCATTCTTGTAAGTATCATCTCACCATCATTTTTCCATTGTTTAAAAATGCAGGAAAATTTTGCAAGTTAGCATTATAATTAGTAGCTGGAGGCTACGGTGTTTTTTTTTTTTTTTTCCTGTGGGGTCGGTGTGGATGTGTTGGTCAGGCCCTCTGTCAGTTCCCCGGTTGGTTTTTATTATCCCCAGGGAGGAGAAGTGGGTATTAGTATGGCAGGTGAAAACTGCGGATCTGTTTCAGAGCATTAAACAGGATCCGCATGGTAATCCCGTTCCTTTAAGAATCCTTTGCTTCATGAGCTGGGAATCCACCATGGTTCTATATACTTGTCTATGCGTGGGCACAGGAAACTGGCTAGTTCCAAGAAGTATGCCTCAGAGGTTTTCAATGAACCAGTATGTTGACAATCCTTTGCAGGTTTTCAGCGTTTCACCATAATTGTGATAACGTGTGTATGTGCCTACTGAAACCAAATATGGCTGCTACGGACATAACTATGCTGAGGCGTAGCTGACTTGGTGTTGCCTATTTTTGTCAGTGGAGACTGACAAGAAGCCATTCTTCTAAGTATCATCCCACCATCATTTCTCCATTGTTTAAAAATGCAGGGAAATTTTGCAAATTGGCATTATAATTAGTAGCTGGAGGGTACTTTTTTGTTTTGTGGGGTAGGTCAGGATGGGTGTTCAGGCCCTCTGTCAGATCGCTGGTTTGTTTTTATTATCCCCAGAGAAGAGTAGTGGGCATGTGTTTGGCAGGTGAAAAGGGCGGTTTCTGTTTCAGAGAATTAACGATGATCCCCATGGTCATCCCGTTCCTTTAATAATCCTTTACTTCATCAGCTGGAAATCCACCATGGTTCTATATACTCCTCTTTGCGTGGGAACAGGTAACTGCCTTGTTCCAAGAAGTATGCCGCAGAGCTTTTCAAATATCCACTACGTTGAAAATTATTTGCAGATGTTCAGCTTTTCACCATAATTGTGAGAACATTTGTTTGTGCCTCCTGAAACCCAAGAAGACTGCGACGGACATAACTATGCTGAGGAGTAGCTGACTTGGTGTTGCCTATTTTTGTTAGTGGAGACTGACAAGAAGCCATTCTTCTAAGTCTCATCCCACCACCATTTTTCCATTGTTTTAAAATGCAGGGAAATTTTGCAAGTTAGCATTATAGTTAGTAGCTGGAGGGTACGGTTTTTTTTTTGTGTGTGGTCCATGTGGATGGTGGGGGTCAGGCCCTCTGTCAGTTCGCTGGTTAGTTTTTATTATCCCCAGAGAGGAGAAGTGGGCATGTGTTTGGTAGGTGAAAAGGGCGGATTCTGTTTCAGAGAATTAACGATGATCCCCATGGTCATCCCGTTCCTGTAATAATCCTTAACTTCATCAGCTGGAAATCCACCATGGTTCTGTATACTCCTCTTTGCGTGGGAACAGGTAACTGCCTTGTTCCAAGAAGTATGCCGCAGAGCTTTTCAATTAACCACTACGTTGAAAATTATTTGCAGGTGATCAGCTTTTCACCATAATTGTGATAACGTTTGTTTGTGCCTCCTGAAACCCAAGAAGGTTGCGACGGACATAACTATGCTGAGGCGTAGCTGACTTGGTTTTGCCTATTTTTGTTAGTGGAGTCTGACAAGAATCCATTCTTGTAAGTATCATCTCACCATCATTTTTCCATTGTTTAAAAATGCAGGAAAATTTTGCAAGTTAGCATTATAATTAGTAGCTGGAGGCTACGGTGTTTTTTTTTTTTTTTTCCTGTGGGGTCGGTGTGGATGTGTTGGTCAGGCCCTCTGTCAGTTCCCCGGTTGGTTTTTATTATCCCCAGGGAGGAGAAGTGGGTATTAGTATGGCAGGTGAAAACTGCGGATCTGTTTCAGAGCATTAAACAGGATCCGCATGGTAATCCCGTTCCTTTAAGAATCCTTTGCTTCATGAGCTGGGAATCCACCATGGTTCTATATACTTGTCTATGCGTGGGCACAGGAAACTGGCTAGTTCCAAGAAGTATGCCTCAGAGGTTTTCAATGAACCAGTATGTTGACAATCCTTTGCAGGTTTTCAGCGTTTCACCATAATTGTGATAACGTGTGTATGTGCCTACTGAAACCAAATATGGCTGCTACGGACATAACTATGCTGAGGCGTAGCTGACTTGGTGTTGCCTATTTTTGTCAGTGGAGACTGACAAGAAGCCATTCTTCTAAGTATCATCCCACCATCATTTCTCCATTGTTTAAAAATGCAGGGAAATTTTGCAAATTGGCATTATAATTAGTAGCTGGAGGGTACTTTTTTATTTTGTGGGGTAGGTCAGGATGGGTGTTCAGGCCCTCTGTCAGATCGCTGGTTTGTTTTTATTATCCCCAGAGAAGAGTAGTGGGCATGTGTTTGGCAGGTGAAAAGGGCGGTTTCTGTTTCAGAGAATTAACGATGATCCCCATGGTCATCCCGTTCCTTTAATAATCCTTTACTTCATCAGCTGGAAATCCACCATGGTTCTATATACTCCTCTTTGCGTGGGAACAGGTAACTGCCTTGTTCCAAGAAGTATGCCGCAGAGCTTTTCAAATATCCACTACGTTGAAAATTATTTGCAGATTTTCAGCTTTTCACCATAATTGTGAGAACATTTGTTTGTGCCTCCTGAAACCCAAGAAGACTGCGACGGACATAACTATGCTGAGGAGTAGCTGACTTGGTGTTGCCTATTTTTGTTAGTGGAGACTGACAAGAATCCATTCTTGTAAGTATCATCTCACCATCATATTTCCATTGTTTAAAAATGCAGGAAAATTTTGCAAGTTAGCATTATAATTAGTAGCTGGAGGGTACGGTTTTTTTTTGTGTGTGTGGTCGATGTGGTTGGGGGGGGGTAAGGCCCTCTGTCAGTTCACTGGTTAGTTTTTATTATCCCCAGAGAGGAGAAGTGGGCATGTGTTTGGCAGGTGAAAAGGGCGGATTGTGTTTCAGAGAATTAACGATGATCCCCATGGTCATCCCGTTCCTTTAATAATCCTTTACTTCATCAGCTGGAAATCCACCATGGTTCTATATACTCCTCTTTGCGTGGGAACAGGTAACTGGCTTGTTCCAAGAAGTATGCCGCAGAGCTTTCCAATTAACCACTACGTTGAAAATTATTTGCAGGTGTTCAGCGTTTCACCATAATTGTGAGAACCTTTGTTTGTGCCTCCTGAAACCCTAGAAGTTTGCGAGGGACATAACTATGCTGAGGAGTAGCTGACTTGGTGTTGCCTATTTTTGTTAGTGGAGACTGACAAGAATCCATTCTTGTAAGTATCATCTCACCATCATATTTCCATTGTTTAAAAATGCAGGAAAATTTTGCAAGTTAGCATTATAATTAGTAGCTGGAGGGTACGGTTTTTTTTTGTGTGTGTGGTCGATGTGGTTGGGGGGGGGTAAGGCCCTCTGTCAGTTCACTGGTTAGTTTTTATTATCCCCAGAGAGGAGAAGTGGGCATGTGTTTGGCAGGTGAAAAGGGCGGATTCTGTTTCAGAGAATTAACGATGATCCCCATGGTCCTCCCGTTCCTTTAATATTCCTTTACTTCATCAGCTGGAAATCCACCATGGTTCTCTATACTCCTGTTTGCGTGGGAACAGGTAACTGCCTTGTTCCAAGAAGTATGCCGCAGAGCTTTTCAATTAACCACTACGTTGAAAATTATTTGCAGGTGTTCAGCGTTTCACCATAATTTTGATAACGTGTGTATGTCCCTCCTAAAACCCAAGAAGGCTGCGACGGACATAAGTATGCTGAGGTGTAGCTGACTTGGTGTTGCCTATTTTTGTTAGTGGAGACTGACAATAAGCCATTCTTCTAAGACTCATCCCACCACCATTTTTCCATTGTTTTAAAATGCAGGGAAATTTTGCAAGTTAGCATTATAATTAGTAGCTGGAGGGTACGGTTTTTTTTTGTGTGTGTGGTCGATGTGGATGGGGGGGGTCAGGCCCTCTGTCAGTTCACTGGTTAGTTTTTATTATCCCCAGAGAGGAGAAGTGGGCATGTGTTTGGCAGTGAAAAGGGCGGTTTCTGTTTCAGAAAATTAACGATGATCCCCATGGTCAACCCTTTCCTTTAATAATCGTTTACTTCATCAGCTGGAAATCCACCATGGTTCTCTATACTCCTCTTTGCGTGGGAACAGGTAACTGCCTTGTTCCAAGAAGTATGCCGCAGAGCTTTTCAATTAACCACTACGTTGAAAATTATTTGCAGGTGTTCAGCGTTTCACCATAATTGTGAAAACCTTTGTTTGTGCCTCCTGAAACTCAAGGAGGCTGCGACGGACATAACTATGCTGAGGAGTAGCTGACTTGGTGTTGCCTATTTTTGTTAGTGGAGACTGACAAGAAGCCATTCTTCTAAGTCTCATCCCACCACCATTGTTCCATTGTTTTAAAATGCAGGGAAATTTTGCAAGTTAGCATTATAGTTAGTAGCTGGAGGGTACGGTTTTTTTTTTGTGTGTGGTCCATGTGGATGGTGGGGGTCAGGACCTCTGTCAGATCGCTGGTTTGTTTTTATTATCCCCAGAGAAGAGTAGTGGGCATGTGTTTGGCAGGTGAAAAGGGCGGTTTCTGTTTCAGAGAATTAACGATGATCCCCATGGTCATCCCGTTCCTTTAATAATCCTTTACTTCATCAGCTGGAAATCCACCATGGTTCTATATACTCCTCTTTGCGTGGGAACAGGTAACTGCCTTGTTCCAAGAAGTATGCCGCAGAGCTTTTCAAATATCCACTACGTTGAAAATTATTTGCAGATGTTCAGCTTTTCACCATAATTGTGAGAACATTTGTTTGTGCCTCCTGAAACCCAAGAAGACTGCGACGGACATAACTATGCTGAGGAGTAGCTGACTTGGTGTTGCCTATTTTTGTTAGTGGAGACTGACAAGAAGCCATTCTTCTAAGTCTCATCCCACCACCATTTTTCCATTGTTTTAAAATGCAGGGAAATTTTGCAAGTTAGCATTATAGTTAGTAGCTGGAGGGTACGGTTTTTTTTTTGTGTGTGGTCCATGTGGATGGTGGGGGTCAGGCCCTCTGTCAGTTCGCTGGTTAGTTTTTATTATCCCCAGAGAGGAGAAGTGGGCATGTGTTTGGTAGGTGAAAAGGGCGGATTCTGTTTCAGAGAATTAACGATGATCCCCATGGTCATCCCGTTCCTTTAATAATCCTTAACTTCATCAGCTGGAAATCCACCATGGTTCTGTATACTCCTCTTTGCGTGGGAACAGGTAACTGCCTTGTTCCAAGAAGTATGCCGCAGAGCTTTTCAATTAACCACTACGTTGAAAATTATTTGCAGGTGCTCAGCGTTTCACCATAATTGTGATAACGTTTGTTTGTGCCTCCTGAAACCCAAGAAGGTTGCGACGGACATAACTATGCTGAGGCGTAGCTGACTTGGTTTTGCCTATTTTTGTTAGTGGAGTCTGACAAGAATCCATTCTTGTAAGTATCATCTCACCATCATTTTTCCATTGTTTAAAAATGCAGGAAAATTTTGCAAGTTAGCATTATAATTAGTAGCTGGAGGCTACGGTGTTTTTTTTTTTTTTTTTTCCTGTGGGGTCGGTGTGGATGTGTTGGTCAGGCCCTCTGTCAGTTCCCCGGTTGGTTTTTATTATCCCCAGGGAGGAGAAGTGGGTATTAGTATGGCAGGTGAAAACTGCGGATCTGTTTCAGAGCATTAAACAGGATCCGCATGGTAATCCCGTTCCTTTAAGAATCCTTTGCTTCATGAGCTGGGAATCCACCATGGTTCTATATACTTGTCTATGCGTGGGCACAGGAAACTGGCTAGTTCCAAGAAGTATACCTCAGAGGTTTTCAATGAACCAGTATGTTGACAATCCTTTGCAGGTTTTCAGCGTTTCACCATAATTGTGATAACGTGTGTATGTGCCTACTGAAACCAAATATGGCTGCTACGGACATAACTATGCTGAGGCGTAGCTGACTTGGTGTTGCCTATTTTTGTCAGTGGAGACTGACAAGAAGCCATTCTTCTAAGTATCATCCCACCATCATTTCTCCATTGTTTAAAAATGCAGGGAAATTTTGCAAATTGGCATTATAATTAGTAGCTGGAGGGTCCTTTTTTGTTTTGTGGGGTAGGTCAGGATGGGTGTTCAGGCCCTCTGTCAGATCGCTGGTTTGTTTTTATTATCCCCAGAGAAGAGTAGTGGGCATGTGTTTGGCAGGTGAAAAGGGCGGTTTCTGTTTCAGAGAATTAACGATGATCCCCATGGTCATCCCGTTCCTTTAATAATCCTTTACTTCATCAGCTGGAAATCCACCATGGTTCTATATACTCCTCTTTGCGTGGAAACAGGTAACTGGCTTGTTCCACGAATTATGCTGGAGGGTTTTCAAATTAACCAGTACGTTGAAAACTATTTGCAGGTGTTCAGCGTTTCACCATAATTGTGAGAACCTTTGTTTGTGCCTCCTGAAACCCTAGAAGTTTGCGACGGACATAACTATGCTGAGGAGTAGCTGACTTGGTGTTGCCTATTTTTGTTAGTGGAGACTGACAAGAATCCATTCTTGTAAGTATCATCTCACCATCATATTTCCATTGTTTAAAAATGCAGGAAAATTTTGCAAGTTAGCATTATAATTAGTAGCTGGAGGGTACGGTTTTTTTTTGTGTGTGTGGTCGATGTGGTTGGGGGGGGGTAAGGCCCTCTGTCAGTTCACTGGTTAGTTTTTATTATCCCCAGAGAGGAGAAGTGGGCATGTGTTTGGCAGGTGAAAAGGGCGGATTGTGTTTCAGAGAATTAACGATGATCCCCATGGTCATCCCGTTCCTTTAATAATCCTTTACTTCATCAGCTGGAAATCCACCATGGTTCTATATACTCCTCTTTGCGTGGAAACAGGTAACTGGCTTGTTCCAAGAAGTATGCCGCAGAGCTTTCCAATTAACCACTACGTTGAAAATTATTTGCAGGTGTTCAGCGTTTCACCATAATTGTGAGAACCTTTGTTTGTGCCTCCTGAAACCCTAGAAGTTTGCGACGGACATAACTATGCTGAGGAGTAGCTGACTTGGTGTTGCCTATTTTTGTTAGTGGAGACTGACAAGAATCCATTCTTGTAAGTATCATCTCACCATCATATTTCCATTGTTTAAAAATGCAGGAAAATTTTGCAAGTTAGCATTATAATTAGTAGCTGGAGGGTACGGTTTTTTTTTGTGTGTGTGGTCGATGTGGTTGGGGGGGGGGGTAAGGCCCTCTGTCAGTTCACTGGTTAGTTTTTATTATCCCCAGAGAGGAGAAGTGGGCATGTGTTTGGCAGGTGAAAAGGGCGGATTCTGTTTCAGAGAATTAACGATGATCCCCATGGTCCTCCCGTTCCTTTAATATTCCTTTACTTCATCAGCTGGAAATCCACCATGGTTCTCTATACTCCTGTTTGCGTGGGAACAGGTAACTGCCTTGTTCCAAGAAGTATGCCGCAGAGCTTTTCAATTAACCACTACGTTGAAAATTATTTGCAGGTGTTCAGCGTTTCACCATAATTTTGATAACGTGTGTATGTCCCTCCTAAAACCCAAGAAGGCTGCGACGGACATAAGTATGCTGAGGTGTAGCTGACTTGGTGTTGCCTATTTTTGTTAGTGGAGACTGACAAGAAGCCATTCTTCTAAGACTCATCCCACCACCATTTTTCCATTGTTTTAAAATGCAGGGAAATTTTGCAAGTTAGCATTATAATTAGTAGCTGGAGGGTACGGTTTTTTTTTGTGTGTGTGGTCGATGTGGATGGGGGGGGTCAGGCCCTCTGTCAGTTCGCTGGTTAGTTTTTATTATCCCCAGAGAGAAGAAGTGGGCATGTGTTTGGCAGTGAAAAGGGCGGTTTCTGTTTCAGAAAATTAACGATGATCCCCATGGTCAACCCTTTCCTTTAATAATCGTTTACTTCATCAGCTGGAAATCCACCATGGTTCTCTATACTCCTCTTTGCGTGGGAACAGGTAACTGCCTTGTTCCAAGAAGTATGCCGCAGAGCTTTTCAATTAACCACTACGTTGAAAATTATTTGCAGGTGTTCAGCGTTTCACCATAATTGTGAAAACCTTTGTTTGTGCCTCCTGAAACTCAAGGAGGCTGCGACGGACATAACTATGCTGAGGAGTAGCTGACTTGGTGTTGCCTATTTTTGTTAGTGGAGACTGACAAGAAGCCATTCTTCTAAGTCTCATCCCACCACCATTTTTCCATTATTTTAAAATGCAGGGAAATTTTGCAAGTTAGCATTATAGTTAGTAGCTGGAGGGTACGGTTTTTTTTTTGTGTGTGGTCCATGTGGATGGTGGGGGTCAGGCCCTCTGTCAGTTCGCTGGTTAGTTTTTATTATCCCCAGAGAGGAGAAGTGGGCATGTGTTTGGTAGGTGAAAAGGGCGGATTCTGTTTCAGAGAATTAACGATGATCCCCATGGTCATCCCGTTCCTTTAATAATCCTTAACTTCATCAGCTGGAAATCCACCATGGTTCTGTATACTCCTCTTTGCGTGGGAACAGGTAACTGCCTTGTTCCAAGAAGTATGCCGCAGAGCTTTTCAATTAACCACTACGTTGAAAATTATTTGCAGGTGCTCAGCGTTTCACCATAATTGTGATAACGTTTGTTTGTGCCTCCTGAAACCCAAGAAGGTTGCGACGGACATAACTATGCTGAGGCGTAGCTGACTTGGTTTTGCCTATTTTTGTTAGTGGAGTCTGACAAGAATCCATTCTTGTAAGTATCATCTCACCATCATTTTTCCATTGTTTAAAAATGCAGGAAAATTTTGCAAGTTAGCATTATAATTAGTAGCTGGAGGCTACGGTGTTTTTTTTTTTTTTTTCCTGTGGGGTCGGTGTGGATGTGTTGGTCAGGCCCTCTGTCAGTTCCCCGGTTGGTTTTTATTATCCCCAGGGAGGAGAAGTGGGTATTAGTATGGCAGGTGAAAACTGCGGATCTGTTTCAGAGCATTAAACAGGATCCGCATGGTAATCCCGTTCCTTTAAGAATCCTTTGCTTCATGAGCTGGGAATCCACCATGGTTCTATATACTTGTCTATGCGTGGGCACAGGAAACTGGCTAGTTCCAAGAAGTATGCCTCAGAGGTTTTCAATGAACCAGTATGTTGACAATCCTTTGCAGGTTTTCAGCGTTTCACCATAATTGTGATAACGTGTGTATGTGCCTACTGAAACCAAATATGGCTGCTACGGACATAACTATGCTGAGGCGTAGCTGACTTGGTGTTGCCTATTTTTGTCAGTGGAGACTGACAAGAAGCCATTCTTCTAAGTATCATCCCACCATCATTTCTCCATTGTTTAAAAATGCAGGGAAATTTTGCAAATTGGCATTATAATTAGTAGCTGGAGGGTCCTTTTTTGTTTTGTGGGGTAGGTCAGGATGGGTGTTCAGGCCCTCTGTCAGATCGCTGGTTTGTTTTTATTATCCCCAGAGAAGAGTAGTGGGCATGTGTTTGGCAGGTGAAAAGGGCGGTTTCTGTTTCAGAGAATTAACGATGATCCCCATGGTCATCCCGTTCCTTTAATAATCCTTTACTTCATCAGCTGGAAATCCACCATGGTTCTATATACTCCTCTTTGCGTGGGAACAGGTAACTGCCTTGTTCCAAGAAGTATGCCGCAGAGCTTTTCAAATATCCACTACGTTGAAAATTATTTGCAGATGTTCAGCTTTTCACCATAATTGTGAGAACATTTGTTTGTGCCTCCTGAAACCCAAGAAGACTGCGACGGACATAACTATGCTGAGGAGGAGCTGACTTGGTGTTGCCTATTTTTGTTAGTGGAGACTGACAAGAAGCCATTCTTCTAAGTATCATCCCACCACCATTTTTCCACTGTTTTAAAATGCAGGGAAATTTTGCAAGTTAGCATTATAATTAGTAGCTGGAGGGTACGGTTTTTTTTTTTGTGTGTGTGGTCGATGTGGATGGGGGGGGTCAGGCCCCTGTCAGTTCGCTGGTTAGTTTTTATTATCCCCAGAGAGGAGAAGTGGGCATGTGTTTGGCAGGTGAAAAGGGCGGATTCTGTTTCAGAGAATTAACGATGATCCCCATGGTCATCCCGTTCCTTTAATAATCCTTTCCTTCATCAGCTGGAAATCCACCATGGTTCTGTATACTCCTCTTTGCGTGGGAACAGGTAACTGCCTTGTTCCAAGAAGTATGCCGCAGAGCTTTTCAATTAACCACTACGTTGAAAATTATTTGCAGGTGTTCAGCGTTTCACCATAATTGTGATAACGTTTGTTTGTGCCTCCTGAAACCCAAGAAGGCTGCAATGGACATAGCTATGCTGAGGAGTAGCTGACTTGGTGTTGCCTATTTTTGTTAGTGGAGACTGACAAGAAGCCATTCTTCTAAGACTCATCCCACCACCATTTTTCCATTGTTTTAAAATGCAGGGAAATTTTGCAAGTTAGCATTATAATTAGTAGCTGGAGGGTACGGTTTTTTTTTTTGTGTGTGGTCGATGTGGATGGGGGGGGTCAGGCCCTCTGTCAGTTCGCTGGTTAGTTTTTATTATCCCCAGAGAGGAGAAGTGGGCATGTGTTTGGCAGTGAAAAGGGCGGTTTCTGTTTCAGAAAATTAACGATGATCCCCATGGTCAACCCTTTCCTTTAATAATCGTTTACTTCATCAGCTGGAAATCCACCATGGTTCTCTATACTCCTCTTTGCGTGGGAACAGGTAACTGCCTTGTTCCAAGAAGTATGCCGCAGAGCTTTTCAATTAACCACTACATTGAAAATTATTTGCAGGTGTTCAGCGTTTCACCATAATTGTGAAAACCTTTGTTTGTGCCTCCTGAAACTCAAGGAGGCTGCGACGGACATAACTATGCTGAGGAGTAGCTGACTTGGTGTTGCCTATTTTTGTTAGTGGAGACTGACAAGAAGCCATTCTTCTAAGTCTCATCCGACCACCATTTTTCCATTGTTTTAAAATGGAGGGAAATTTTGCAAGTTAGCATTATAGTTAGTAGCTGGAGGGTACGGTTTTTTTTTTGTGTGTGGTCCATGTGGATGGTGGGGGTCAGGCCCTCTGTCAGTTCGCTGGTTAGTTTTTATTATCCCCAGAGAGGAGAAGTGGGCATGTGTTTGGTAGGTGAAAAGGGCGGATTCTGTTTCAGAGAATTAACGATGATCCCCATGGTCATCCCGTTCCTTTAATAATCCTTAACTTCATCAGCTGGAAATCCACCATGGTTCTGTATACTCCTCTTTGCGTGGGAACAGGTAACTGCCTTGTTCCAAGAAGTATGCCGCAGAGCTTTTCAATTAACCACTACGTTGAAAATTATTTGCAGGTGCTCAGCGTTTCACCATAATTGTGATAACGTTTGTTTGTGCCTCCTGAAACCCAAGAAGGTTGCGATGGACATAACTATGCTGAGGCGTAGCTGACTTGGTTTTGCCTATTTTTGTTAGTGGAGTCTGACAAGAATCCATTCTTGTAAGTATCATCTCACCATCATTTTTCCATTGTTTAAAAATGCAGGAAAATTTTGCAAGTTAGCATTATAATTAGTAGCTGGAGGCTACGGTGTTTTTTTTTTTTTTTTCCTGTGGGGTCGGTGTGGATGTGTTGGTCAGGCCCTCTGTCAGTTCCCCGGTTGGTTTTTATTATCCCCAGGGAGGAGAAGTGGGTATGAGTATGGCAGGTGAAAACTGCGGATCTGTTTCAGAGCATTAAACAGGATCCGCATGGTAATCCCGTTCCTTTAAGAATCCTTTGCTTCATGAGCTGGGAATCCACCATGGTTCTATATACTTGTCTATGCGTGGGCACAGGAAACTGGCTAGTTCCAAGAAGTATGCCTCAGAGCTTTTCAATGAACCAGTATGTTGACAATCCTTTGCAGGTTTTCAGCGTTTCACCATAATTGTTATAACGTGTGTTTGTGCCTCCTGAAACCCAAGAAGGCTGCGATGGACGTAGCTATGCTGAGGAGTAGCTGACTTGGTGTTGCCTATTTTTGTTAGTGGAGACTGACAAGAAGCCATTCTTCTAAGTCTCATCCCACCACCATTTTTCCATTATTTTAAAATGCAGGGAAATTTTGCAAGTTAGCATTATAGTTAGTAGCTGGAGGGTACGGTTTTTTTTTTGTGTGTGGTCCATGTGGATGGTGGGGGTCAGGCCCTCTGTCAGTTCGCTGGTTAGTTTTTATTATCCCCAGAGAGGAGAAGTGGGCATGTGTTTGGTAGGTGAAAAGGGCGGATTCTGTTTCAGAGAATTAACGATGATCCCCATGGTCATCCCGTTCCTTTAATAATCCTTAACTTCATCAGCTGGAAATCCACCATGGTTCTGTATACTCCTCTTTGCGTGGGAACAGGTAACTGCCTTGTTCCAAGAAGTATGCCGCAGAGCTTTTCAATTAACCACTACGTTGAAAATTATTTGCAGGTGCTCAGCGTTTCACCATAATTGTGATAACGTTTGTTTGTGCCTCCTGAAACCCAAGAAGGTTGCGACGGACATAACTATGCTGAGGCGTAGCTGACTTGGTTTTGCCTATTTTTGTTAGTGGAGTCTGACAAGAATCCATTCTTGTAAGTATCATCTCACCATCATTTTTCCATTGTTTAAAAATGCAGGAAAATTTTGCAAGTTAGCATTATAATTAGTAGCTGGAGGCTACGGTGTTTTTTTTTTTTTTTTCCTGTGGGGTCGGTGTGGATGTGTTGGTCAGGCCCTCTGTCAGTTCCCCGGTTGGTTTTTATTATCCCCAGGGAGGAGAAGTGGGTATTAGTATGGCAGGTGAAAACTGCGGATCTGTTTCAGAGCATTAAACAGGATCCGCATGGTAATCCCGTTCCTTTAAGAATCCTTTGCTTCATGAGCTGGGAATCCACCATGGTTCTATATACTTGTCTATGCGTGGGCACAGGAAACTGGCTAGTTCCAAGAAGTATGCCTCAGAGGTTTTCAATGAACCAGTATGTTGACAATCCTTTGCAGGTTTTCAGCGTTTCACCATAATTGTGATAACGTGTGTATGTGCCTACTGAAACCAAATATGGCTGCTACGGACATAACTATGCTGAGGCGTAGCTGACTTGGTGTTGCCTATTTTTGTCAGTGGAGACTGACAAGAAGCCATTCTTCTAAGTATCATCCCACCATCATTTCTCCATTGTTTAAAAATGCAGGGAAATTTTGCAAATTGGCATTATAATTAGTAGCTGGAGGGTCCTTTTTTGTTTTGTGGGGTAGGTCAGGATGGGTGTTCAGGCCCTCTGTCAGATCGCTGGTTTGTTTTTATTATCCCCAGAGAAGAGTAGTGGGCATGTGTTTGGCAGGTGAAAAGGGCGGTTTCTGTTTCAGAGAATTAACGATGATCCCCATGGTCATCCCGTTCCTTTAATAATCCTTTACTTCATCAGCTGGAAATCCACCATGGTTCTATATACTCCTCTTTGCGTGGGAACAGGTAACTGCCTTGTTCCAAGAAGTATGCCGCAGAGCTTTTCAAATATCCACTACGTTGAAAATTATTTGCAGATGTTCAGCTTTTCACCATAATTGTGAGAACATTTGTTTGTGCCTCCTGAAACCCAAGAAGACTGCGACGGACATAACTATGCTGAGGAGGAGCTGACTTGGTGTTGCCTATTTTTGTTAGTGGAGACTGACAAGAAGCCATTCTTCTAAGTATCATCCCACCACCATTTTTCCACTGTTTTAAAATGCAGGGAAATTTTGCAAGTTAGCATTATAATTAGTAGCTGGAGGGTACGGTTTTTTTTTTTGTGTGTGTGGTCGATGTGGATGGGGGGGGTCAGGCCCCTGTCAGTTCGCTGGTTAGTTTTTATTATCCCCAGAGAGGAGAAGTGGGCATGTGTTTGGCAGGTGAAAAGGGCGGATTCTGTTTCAGAGAATTAACGATGATCCCCATGGTCATCCCGTTCCTTTAATAATCCTTTCCTTCATCAGCTGGAAATCCACCATGGTTCTGTATACTCCTCTTTGCGTGGGAACAGGTAACTGCCTTGTTCCAAGAAGTATGCCGCAGAGCTTTTCAATTAACCACTACGTTGAAAATTATTTGCAGGTGTTCAGCGTTTCACCATAATTGTGATAACGTTTGTTTGTGCCTCCTGAAACCCAAGAAGGCTGCAATGGACATAGCTATGCTGAGGAGTAGCTGACTTGGTGTTGCCTATTTTTGTTAGTGGAGACTGACAAGAAGCCATTCTTCTAAGACTCATCCCACCACCATTTTTCCATTGTTTTAAAATGCAGGGAAATTTTGCAAGTTAGCATTATAATTAGTAGCTGGAGGGTACGGTTTTTTTTTTTGTGTGTGGTCGATGTGGATGGGGGGGGTCAGGCCCTCTGTCAGTTCGCTGGTTAGTTTTTATTATCCCCAGAGAGGAGAAGTGGGCATGTGTTTGGCAGTGAAAAGGGCGGTTTCTGTTTCAGAAAATTAACGATGATCCCCATGGTCAACCCTTTCCTTTAATAATCGTTTACTTCATCAGCTGGAAATCCACCATGGTTCTCTATACTCCTCTTTGCGTGGGAACAGGTAACTGCCTTGTTCCAAGAAGTATGCCGCAGAGCTTTTCAATTAACCACTACATTGAAAATTATTTGCAGGTGTTCAGCGTTTCACCATAATTGTGAAAACCTTTGTTTGTGCCTCCTGAAACTCAAGGAGGCTGCGACGGACATAACTATGCTGAGGAGTAGCTGACTTGGTGTTGCCTATTTTTGTTAGTGGAGACTGACAAGAAGCCATTCTTCTAAGTCTCATCCGACCACCATTTTTCCATTGTTTTAAAATGGAGGGAAATTTTGCAAGTTAGCATTATAGTTAGTAGCTGGAGGGTACGGTTTTTTTTTTGTGTGTGGTCCATGTGGATGGTGGGGGTCAGGCCCTCTGTCAGTTCGCTGGTTAGTTTTTATTATCCCCAGAGAGGAGAAGTGGGCATGTGTTTGGTAGGTGAAAAGGGCGGATTCTGTTTCAGAGAATTAACGATGATCCCCATGGTCATCCCGTTCCTTTAATAATCCTTAACTTCATCAGCTGGAAATCCACCATGGTTCTGTATACTCCTCTTTGCGTGGGAACAGGTAACTGCCTTGTTCCAAGAAGTATGCCGCAGAGCTTTTCAATTAACCACTACGTTGAAAATTATTTGCAGGTGCTCAGCGTTTCACCATAATTGTGATAACGTTTGTTTGTGCCTCCTGAAACCCAAGAAGGTTGCGATGGACATAACTATGCTGAGGCGTAGCTGACTTGGTTTTGCCTATTTTTGTTAGTGGAGTCTGACAAGAATCCATTCTTGTAAGTATCATCTCACCATCATTTTTCCATTGTTTAAAAATGCAGGAAAATTTTGCAAGTTAGCATTATAATTAGTAGCTGGAGGCTACGGTGTTTTTTTTTTTTTTTTCCTGTGGGGTCGGTGTGGATGTGTTGGTCAGGCCCTCTGTCAGTTCCCCGGTTGGTTTTTATTATCCCCAGGGAGGAGAAGTGGGTATGAGTATGGCAGGTGAAAACTGCGGATCTGTTTCAGAGCATTAAACAGGATCCGCATGGTAATCCCGTTCCTTTAAGAATCCTTTGCTTCATGAGCTGGGAATCCACCATGGTTCTATATACTTGTCTATGCGTGGGCACAGGAAACTGGCTAGTTCCAAGAAGTATGCCTCAGAGCTTTTCAATGAACCAGTATGTTGACAATCCTTTGCAGGTTTTCAGCGTTTCACCATAATTGTTATAACGTGTGTTTGTGCCTCCTGAAACCCAAGAAGGCTGCGATGGACGTAGCTATGCTGAGGAGTAGCTGACTTGGTGTTGCCTATTTTTGTTAGTGGAGACTGACAAGAAGCCATTCTTCTAAGTATCATCCCACCACCATTTTTCCATTGTTTTAAAATGCAGGGAAATTTTGCAAGTTAGCATTATAATTAGTAGCTGGAGGGTACGCTATTTTTTTTGTGTGTGTGGTCGATGTGGATGGGGTGATCAGGCCCTCTGTCAGTTCGCTGGTTAGTTTTTATTATCCCCAGAGAGGAGAAGTGGGCATGTGTTTGGCAGGTGAAAAGGGCGGATTCTTTTTCAGAGAATTAAACAGGATCCGCATGGTCATCTCATTCCTTTAAGAATCCTTTGCTTCATCAGCTGGGATTCCACCATGTTTCTATATACTCCTCTATGCGTGGGCACAGGTACCTGGCTTGTTCCAAGAATTATGCGGGCGAGTTTTCAAATTAACCAGTACGTTGAAAATTATTTGCAGGTTTTCAGCGTTTCACCATAATTTTGATAACGTTTGTATGTCCCTCCTGAAACCCAAGAAGGCTGCGACGGACATAACGATGCTGAGGAGTAGCTGACTTGGTGTTGCCTATTTTTGTTAGTGGAGACAGACAAGAAGCCATTCTTCTAAGTATGATCCCACCACCATTTTTCCATTGTTTTAAAATGCAGGGAAATTTTGCAAGTTAGCATTATAATTAGTAGCTGGAGGGTACGGTTTTTTTTGTGGGTGTGGTCGATGTGGATGGGGGGGGGTCAGGCCCTCTGTCAGTTCGCTGGTTAGTTTTTATTATCCCCAGAGAGGAGAAGTGGGCATGTGTTTGGCAGGTGAAAAGGGCGGATTCTTTTTCAGAGAATTAACGATGATCCCCATGGTCATCCCGTTCCTTTAATAATCCTTTCCTTCATCAGCTGGAAATCCACCATGGTTCTCTATACTCCTCTTTGCGTGGGAACAGGTAACTGCCTTGTTCCAAGAAGTATGCCGCAGAGCTTTTCAATTAACCACTACGTTCAAAATTATTTGCAGGTGTTCAGAATTTCACCATAATTGTGATAACGTTTGTTTGTGCCTCCTGAAACCCAAGAAGGCTGCGATGGACATAGCTATGCTGAGGAGTAGCTGACTTGGTGTTGCCTATTTTTGTTAGTGGAGACTGACAAGAAGCCATTCTTCTAAGTATCATCCCACCACCATTTTTCCATTGTTTTAAAATGCAGGGAAATTTTGCAAGTTAGCATTATAATTAGTAGCTGGAGGGTACGGTTTTTTTTGTGTGTGTGGTCGATGTGGATGGGGTGATCAGGCCCTCTGTGAGTTCGCTGGTTAGTTTTTATTATCCCCAGAGAGGAGAAGTGGGCATGTGTTTGGCAGGTGAAAAGGGCGGATTCTTTTTCAGAGAATTAAACAGGATCCGCATGGTCATCTCATTCCTTTAAGAATCCTTTGCTTCATCAGGTGGGATTCCACCATGTTTCTATATACTCCTCTATGCGTGGGCACAGGTACCTGGCTTGTTCCAAGAATTATGCGGGCGAGTTTTCAAATTAACCAGTACGTTGAAAATTATTTGCAGGTTTTCAGCGTTTCACCATAATTTTGATAACGTTTGTATGTCCCTCCTGAAACCCAAGAAGCCTGCGACGGACATAACGATGCTGAGGAGTAGCTGACTTGGTGTTGCCTATTTTTGTTAGTGGAGACAGACAAGAACCCATTCTTCTAAGTATGATCCCACCACCATTTTTCCATTGTTTTAAAATGCAGGGAAATTTTGCAAGTTAGCATTATAATTAGTAGCTGGAGGGTACGGTTTTTTTGTGTGTGTGTGGTCGATGTGGATGGTGGGGTCAGGCCCTCTGTCAGTTCGCTCGTTAGTTTTTATTATCCCCAGAGAGGAGAAGTGGGCATATGTTTGGCAGGTGAAAAGGGCGGATTCTTTTTCAGAGAATTAACGATGATCCCCATGGTCATCCCGTTCCTTTAATAATCCTTTACTTCATCAGCTGGAAATCCACCATGGTTCTATATACTCCTCTTTGCGTGGGAACAGGTAACTGGCTTGTTCCAAGAAGTATGCCGCAGAGCTTTTCAATTAACCACTACGTTGAAAATTATTTGCAGGTGTTCAGCGTTTTACCATAATTGTGAGAACCTTTGTTTGTGCCTCCTGAAACCCTAGAAGGCTGCGACGGACATAACTATACTGAGGAGTAGCTGACTTGGTGTTGCCTATTTTTGTTAGTGGAGACTGACAAGAAGCCATTCTTCTAAGTATCATCCCACCACCATTTTTCCATTGTTTTAAAATGCAGGGAAATTTTGCAAGTTAGCATTATAATTAGTAGCTGGAGGGTACGGTTTTTTTTGTGTGTGTGTGGTCGATGTGGATGGGGGGGTCAGGCCCTCTGTCAGTTCGCTGGTTAGTTTTTATTATCCCCAGAGAGGAGAAGTGGGCATGTGTTTGGCAGGTGAAAAGGGCGGATTCTGTTTCAGAGAATTAACGATGATCCCCATGGTCATCCCGTTCCTTTAATAATCCTTTACTTCATCAGCTGGAAATCCACCATGGTTTTATATACTCCTCTTTGCGTGGGAACAGGTAACTGGCTTGTTCCAAGAAGTATTCCACAGAGCTTTTCAATTAACCACTACGTTGAAAATTATTTGCAGGTGTTCAGCGTTTTACCATAATTGTGAGAACATTTGTTTGTGCCTCCTGAAACCCTAGAAGCCTGCGACAGACATATTATGCTGAGGAGTAGCTGACTTGGTGTTGCCTATTTTTGTTAGTGGAGACTGACAAGAAGCCATACTTCTAAGTATCATCCCACCACCATTTTTCCATTGTTTTAAAATGCAGGGAAATTTTGCAAGTTAGCATTATAATTAGTAGCTGGAGGGTACGGTTTTTTTTTTTGTGTGTGGTCGATGTGGATGGTGGGGGTCAGGCCCTCTGTCAGTTCGCTGGTTAGTTTTTAATATCCCCAGAGAGGAGAAGTGGGCATGTGTTTGGCAGGTGAAAAGGGCGGATTCTGTTTCAGAGAATTAACGATGATCCCCATGGTCATCCCGTTCCTTTAATAATCCTTTACTTCATCAGCTGGAAATCCACCATGGTTCTATATACTCCTGTTTGCGTGGGAACAGGTAACTGGATTGTTCCAAGAAGTATGCCGCAGAGATTTTCAATTAACCAGTACGTTGAAAATTATTTGCAGGTGTTCAGCGTTCTACCATAATTGTCAGAAACTTTGTTTGTGCCTCCTGAAACCCTAGAAGGCTGCGACGGACATAACTATGCTGAGGAGTAGCTGACTTGGTTTTGCCTATTTTTGTTAGTGCAGACTGACAAGAATCCATTCTTGTAAGTATCATCTCACCATGATTTTTCCATTGTTTAAAAATGCAGGAAAATTTTGCAAGTTAGCATTATAATTAGTAGCTGGAGGCTACGGTGTTTTTTTTTTTTTTTCCTGTGGGGTCGGTGTGGATGTGTTGGTCAGGCCCTCTGTCAGTTCCCCGGTTGGTTTTTATTATCCCCAGAGAGGAGAAGTGGGTATTAGTATGGCAGGTGAAAACTGCAGATCTGTTTCAGAGAATTAAACAGGATCCAAATGGTAATCCCGTTCCTTTAAGAATCCTTTGCTTCATGAGCTGGGAATCCACCATGGTTCTATATACTTGTCTATGCGTGGGCACAGGAAACTGGCTAGTTCCAAGAAGTATGCCTCAGAGCTTTTCAATTAACCAGTATGTTGACAATCCTTTGCAGGTTTTCAGCGTTTCACCATAATTGTGATAACGTGTGTTTGTGCCTCCTGAAACCCAAGAAGGCTGCGATGGTCGTAGCTATGCTGAGGAGTAGCTGACTTGGTGTTGCCTATTTTTGTTAGTGGAGACTGACAAGAAGCCATTCTTCTAAGTATCATCCCACCACCATTTTTCCATTGTTTTAAAATGCAGGGAAATTTTGCAAGTTAGCATTATAATTAGTAGCTGGAGGGTACGCTATTTTTTTTGTGTGTGTGGTCGATGTGGATGGGGTGATCAGGCCCTCTGTCAGTTCGCTGGTTAGTTTTTATTATCCCCAGAGAGGAGAAGTGGGCATGTGTTTGGCAGGTGAAAAGGGCGGATTCTTTTTCAGAGAATTAAACAGGATCCGCATGGTCATCTCATTCCTTTAAGAATCCTTTGCTTCATCAGCTGGGATTCCACCATGATTCTATATACTCCTCTATGCGTGGGCACAGGTACCTGGCTTGTTCCAAGAATTATGCGGGCGAGTTTTCAAATTAACCAGTACGTTGAAAATTATTTGCAGGTGTTCAGCGTTTCACCATAATTTTGATAACGTTTGTATGTCCCTCCTGAAACCCAAGAAGGCTGCGACGGACATAACTATGCTGAGGAGTAGCTGACTTGGTGTTGCCTATTTTTGTTAGTGGAGACAGACAAGAAGCCATTCTTCTAAGTATGATCCCACCACCATTTTTCCATTGTTTTAAAATGCAGTGAAATTTTGCAAGTTAGCATTATAATTAGTAGCTGGAGGGTACGGTTTTTTTTGTGGGTGTGGTCGATGTGGATGGGGGGGGGGTCAGGCCCTCTGTCAGTTCGCTGGTTAGTTTTTATTATCCCCAGAGAGGAGAAGTGGGCATGTGTTTGGCAGGTGAAAAGGGCGGATTCTTTTTCAGAGAATTAACGATGATCCCCATGGTCATCCCGTTCCTTTAATAATCCTTTACTTCATCAGCTGGAAATCCACCATGGTTCTCTATACTCCTCTTTGCGTGGGAACAGGTAACTGCCTTGTTCCAAGAAGTATGCCGCAGAGCTTTTCAATTAACCACTACGTTGAAAATTATTTGCAGGTGTTCAGCGTTTCACCATAATTGTGAGAACCTTTGTTTGTGCCTCCTGAAACCCAAGAAGGCTGCGACGGACATAACTATGCTGAGGAGTAGCTGACTTGGTGTTGCCTATTTTTGTTAGTGGAGACTGACAAGAAGCCATTCTTTAAGTATCATCCCACCACCATTTTTCCATTGTTTTAAAATGCAGGGAAATTTTGCAAGTTAGCTTTATCATTAGTAGCTGGAGGGTACGGTTTTTTTTGTGTGTGTGGTCGATGTGGATGGGGGGGGTCAGGCCCTCTGTCAGTTCGCTGGTTAGTTTTTATTATCCCCAGAGAGGAGAAGTGGGCATGTGTTTGGCAGGTGAAAAGGGCGGATTCTGTTTCAGAGAATTAACGATGATCCCCATGGTCATCCCGTTCCTTTAATAATCCTTTACTTCATCAGCTGGAAATCCACCATGGTTCTCTATACTCCTCTTTGCGTGGGAACAGGTAACTGCCTTGTTCCAAGAAGTATGCCGCAGAGCTTTTCAATTAACCACTACGTTGAAAATTATTTGCAGGTGTTCAGCGTTTCACCATAATTGTGAGAACGTTTGTTTGTGCCTCCTGAAACCCAAGAAGGCTGCGACGGACATAACTATGCTGAGGAGTAGCTGACTTGGTGTTGCCTATTTTTGTTAGTGGAGACTGACAAGAAGCCATTCTTCTAAGTATCATCCCACCACCATTTTTCCATTGTTTAAAAATGCAGGGAAATTTTGCAAGTTAGCATTATAATTAGTAGCTGGTGGCTACGGTGTTTTTTTTTTTTTTTTCCTGTTGGCTCGGTGTGGATGTGTTGGTCAGGCCCTCTGTCAGTTCCCCGGTTGGTTTTTATTATCCCCAGAGAGGAGAAGTGGGTATTAGTATGGAGGTGAAAACTGCGGATCTGTTTCAGAGAATTAAACAGGATCCGCATGGTAATCCCGTTCCTTGAAGAATCCTTTGCTTCATGAGCTGGGAATCCACCAAGGTTCTATATACTTGTCTATGCGTGGGCACAGGAAACTGGCTAGTTCCAAGAAGTATGCCTCAGAGCTTTTCAATTAACCAGTATGTTGACAATCCTTTGCAGGTTTTCAGCGTTTCACCATAATTGTGATAACGTGTGTATGTGCCTACTTAAACCAAATATGGCTGCTACGGACATAACTATGCTGAGGCGCAGCTAACTTGGTGTTGCCTATTTTTGTCAGTGGAGACTGACAAGAAGCCATTCTTCTAAGTATCATCCCACCATCATTTCTCCATTGTTTAAAAATGCAAGGAAATTTTGCAAATTGGCATTATAATTAGTAGCTGGAGGGTACTTTTTTGTTTTGTGGGGTCGGTCAGGATGGGTGTTCAGGCCCTCTGTCAGATCGCTGGTTTGTTTTTATTATCTCCAGAGAAGAGTAGTGGGCATGTGTTTGGCAGGTGAAAAGGGCGGTTTCTGTTTCAGAGAATTAACGATGATCCCCATGGTCATCCCGTTCCTTTAATAATCCTTTACTTCATCAGCTGGAAATCCACCATGGTTCTCTATACTCCTCTTTGCGTGGGAACAGGTAACTGCCTTGTTCCAAGAAGTATGCCGCAGAGCTTTTCAATTAACCACTACGTTGAAAATTATTTGCAGGTGTTCAGCGTTTTACCATAATTGTGAGAACCTTTGTTTGTGCCTCCTGAAACCCTAGAAGGCTGCAACGGACATAACTATGCTGAGGAGTAGCTGACTTGGTGTTGCCTATTTTTGTTAGTGGAGACTGACAAGAAGCCATTCTTCTAAGTATCATCCCACCACCATTTTTCCATTGTTTAAAAATGCAGGGAAATTTTGCAAGTTAGCATTATAATTAGTAGCTGGAGGGTACTTTTTTGTTTTGTGGGGTCGGTCAGGATGGGTGTTCAGGCCCTCTGTCAGATCGCTGGTTTGTTTTTATTATCCCCAGAGAAGAGTAGTGGGCATGTGTTTGGCAGGTGAAAGGTGCGGATTCTGTTTCAGAAAATTAAACAGGATCCGCATGGTCATCTCATTCCTTTAAGAATCCTTTGCTTCATCAGCTGGGATTCCACCATGTTTCTATATACTCCTCTATGCGTGGGCACAGGTACCTGGCTTGTTCCAAGAATTATGCGGGAGAGTTTTCAAATTAACCAGTACGTTGAAAATTATTTGCAGGTGTTCAGCGTTTCACCATAATTTTGATAACGTGTGTATGTCCCTCCTGAAACCCAAGAAGTCTGCGACGGACATAACTATGCTGAGGAGTAGCTGACTTGGTGTTGCCTATTTTTCTTAGTGGAGACAGACAAGAAGCCATTCTTCTAAGTATGATCCCACCACCATTTTTCCATTGTTTTAAATTGCAGGGAAATTTTGCAAGTTAGCATTATAATTAGTAGCTGGAGGGTACGGTTTTTTTTGTGGGTGTGGTCGATGTGGATGGGGGGGGGTCAGGCCCTCTGTCAGTTCGCTGGTTAGTTTTTATTATCCCCAGAGAGGAGAAGTGGGCATGTGTTTGGCAGGTGAAAAGGGCGGATTCTTTTTCAGAGAATTAACGATGATCCCCATGGTCATCCCGTTCCTTTAATAATCCTTTACTTCATCAGCTGGAAATCCACCATGGTTCTCTATACTCCTCTTTGCGTGGGAACAGGTAACTGCCTTGTTCCAAGAAGTATGCCGCAGAGCTTTTCAATAAACCACTACGTTGAAAATTATTTGCAGGTGTTCAGCGTTTCACCATAATTGTGATAACGTTTGTTTGTGCCTCCTGAAACCCAAGAAGGCTGCGACGGACATAACTATGCTGAGGAGTAGCTGACTTGGTGTTGCCTATTTTTGTTAGTGGAGACTGACAAGAAGCCATTCTTTAAGTATCATCCCAACACCATTTTTCCATTGTTTTAAAATGCAGGGAAATTTTGCAAGTTAGCTTTATCATTAGTAGCTGGAGGGTACGGTTTTTTTTGTGTGTGTGGTCGATGTGGATGGGGGGGGTCAGGCCCTCTGTCAGTTCGCTGGTTAGTTTTTATTATCCCCAGAGAGGAGAAGTGGGCATGTGTTTGGCAGGTGAAAAGGGCGGATTCTGTTTCAGAGAATTAACGATGATCCCCATGGTCATCCCGTTCCTTTAATAATCCTTTACTTCATCAGCTGGAAATCCACCATGGTTCTCTATACTCCTCTTTGCGTGGGAACAGGTAACTGCCTTGTTCCAAGAAGTATGCCGCAGAGCTTTTCAATTAACCACTACGTTGAAAATTATTTGCAGGTGTTCAGCGTTTCACCATAATTGTGATAACGTTTGTTTGTGCCTCCTGAAACCCAAAAAGGCTGCGATGGACATAGCTATGCTGAGGAGTAGCTGACTTGGTGTTGCCTATTTTTGTTAGTGGAGACTGACAAGAAGCCATTCTTCTAAGTATCATCCCACCACCATTTTTCCATTGTTTTAAAATGCAGGGAAATTTTGCAAGTTAGCATTATAATTAGTAGCTGGAGGGTACGGTTTTTTTGTGTGTGTGTGGTCGATGTGGATGGTGGGGTCAGGCCCTCTGTCAGTTCGCTCGTTAGTTTTTATTATCCCCAGAGAGGAGAAGTGGGCATGTGTTTGGCAGGTGAAAAGGGCGGATTCTGTTTCAGAGAATTAACGATGATCCCCATGGTCATCCCGTTCCTTTAATAATCCTTTACTTCATCAGCTGGAAATCCACCATGGTTCTCTATACTCCTCTTTGCGTGGGAACAGGTAACTGCCTTGTTCCAAGAAGTATGCCGCAGAGCTTTTCAATTAACCACTACGTTGAAAATTATTTGCAGGTGTTCAGCGTTTCACCATAATTGTGAGAACCTTTGTTTGTGCCTCCTGAAACCCAAGAAGGCTGCGACGGACATAACTATGCTGAGGAGTAGCTGACTTGGTGTTGCCTATTTTTGTTAGTGGAGACTGACAAGAAGCCATTCTTCTAAGTATCATCCACCACCATTTTTCCATTGTTTTAAAATGCAGGGAAATTTTGCAAGTTAGCATTATAATTAGTAGCTGGAGGGTACGGTTTTTTTTTTGTGTGTGTGGTCGATGTGGATGGGGGGGTCAGGCCCTCTGTCAGTTCGCTGGTTAGTTTTTATTATCCCCAGAGAGGAGAAGTGGGCATGTGTTTGGCAGGTGAAAAGGGCGGATTCTGTTTCAGAGAATTAACGATGATCCCCATGGTCATCCCGTTCCTTTAATAATCCTTTACTTCATCAGCTGGAAATCCACCATGGTTCTATATACTCCTGTTTGCGTGGGAACAGGTAACTGGATTGTTCCAAGAAGTATGCCGCAGAGATTTTCAATTAACCAGTACGTTGAAAATTATTTGCAGGTGTTCAGCGTTCTACCATAATTGTCAGAAACTTTGTTTGTGCCTCCTGAAACCCTAGAAGGCTGCGACGGACATAACTATGCTGAGGAGTAGCTGACTTGGTTTTGCCTATTTTTGTTAGTGCAGACTGACAAGAATCCATTCTTGTAAGTATCATCTCACCATGATTTTTCCATTGTTTAAAAATGCAGGAAAATTTTGCAAGTTAGCATTATAATTAGTAGCTGGAGGCTACGGTGTTTTTTTTTTTTTTTCCTGTGGGGTCGGTGTGGATGTGTTGGTCAGGCCCTCTGTCAGTTCCCCGGTTGGTTTTTATTATCCCCAGAGAGGAGAAGTGGGTATTAGTATGGCAGGTGAAAACTGCAGATCTGTTTCAGAGAATTAAACAGGATCCAAATGGTAATCCCGTTCCTTTAAGAATCCTTTGCTTCATGAGCTGGGAATCCACCATGGTTCTATATACTTGTCTATGCGTGGGCACAGGAAACTGGCTAGTTCCAAGAAGTATGCCTCAGAGCTTTTCAATTAACCAGTATGTTGACAATCCTTTGCAGGTTTTCAGCGTTTCACCATAATTGTGATAACGTGTGTTTGTGCCTCCTGAAACCCAAGAAGGCTGCGATGGACGTAGCTATGCTGAGGAGTAGCTGACTTGGTGTTGCCTATTTTTGTTAGTGGAGACTGAGAAGAAGCCATTCTTCTAAGTATCATCCCACCACCATTTTTCCATTGTTTTAAAATGCAGGGAAATTTTGCAAGTTAGCATTATAATTAGTAGCTGGAGGGTACGCTATTTTTTTTGTGTGTGTGGTCGATGTGGATGGGGTGATCAGGCCCTCTGTCAGTTCGCTGGTTAGTTTTTATTATCCCCAGAGAGGAGAAGTGGGCATGTGTTTGGCAGGTGAAAAGGGCGGATTCTTTTTCAGAGAATTAAACAGGATCCGCATGGTCATCTCATTCCTTTAAGAATCCTTTGCTTCATCAGCTGGGATTCCACCATGTTTCTATATACTCCTCTATGCGTGGGCACAGGTACCTGGCTTGTTCCAAGAATTATGCGGCGAGTTTTCAAATTAACCAGTACGTTGAAAATTATTTGCAGGTTTTCAGCGTTTCACCATAATTTTGATAACGTTTGTATGTCCCTCCTGAAACCCAAGAAGGCTGCGACGGACATAACTATGCTGAGGAGTAGCTGACTTGGTGTTGCCTATTTTTGTTAGTGGAGACAGACAAGAAGCCATTCTTCTAAGTATGATCCCACCACCATTTTTCCATTGTTTTAAAATGCAGTGAAATTTTGCAAGTTAGCATTATAATTAGTAGCTGGAGGGTACGGTTTTTTTTGTGGGTGTGGTCGATGTGGATGGGGGGGGGGTCAGGCCCTCTGTCAGTTCGCTGGTTAGTTTTTATTATCCCCAGAGAGGAGAAGTGGGCATGTGTTTGGCAGGTGAAAAGGGCGGATTCTGTTTCAGAGAATTAACGATGATCCCCATGGTCATCCCGTTCCTTTAATAATCCTTTACTTCATCAGCTGGAAATCCACCATGGTTCTCTATACTCCTCTTTGCGTGGGAACAGGTAACTGCCTTGTTCCAAGAAGTATGCCGCAGAGCTTTTCAATTAACCACTACGTTGAAAATTATTTGCAGGTGTTCTGCGTTTCACCATAATTGTGAGAACCTTTGTTTGTGCCTCCTGAAACCCAAGAAGGCTGCGACGGACATAACTATGCTGAGGAGTAGCTGACTTGGTGTTGCCTATTTTTGTTAGTGGAGACTGACAAGAAGCCATTCTTTAAGTATCATCCCACCACCATTTTTCCATTGTTTTAAAATGCAGGGAAATTTTGCAAGTTAGCTTTATCATTAGTAGCTGGAGGGTACGGTTTTTTTTGTGTGTGTGGTCGATGTGGATGGGGGGGGTCAGGCCCTCTGTCAGTTCGCTGGTTAGTTTTTATTATCCCCAGAGAGGAGAAGTGGGCATGTGTTTGGCAGGTGAAAAGGGCGGATTCTGTTTCAGAGAATTAACGATGATCCCCATGGTCATCCCGTTCCTTTAATAATCCTTTACTTCATCAGCTGGAAATCCACCATGGTTCTCTATACTCCTCTTTGCGTGGGAACAGGTAACTGCCTTGTTCCAAGAAGTATGCCGCAGAGCTTTTCAATTAACCACTACGTTGAAAATTATTTGCAGGTGTTCAGCGTTTCACCATAATTGTGAGAACGTTTGTTTGTGCCTCCTGAAACCCAAGAAGGCTGCGACGGACATAACTATGCTGAGGAGTAGCTGACTTGGTGTTGCCTATTTTTGTTAGTGGAGACTGACAAGAAGCCATTCTTCTAAGTATCATCCCACCACCATTTTTCCATTGTTTAAAAATGCAGGGAAATTTTGCAAGTTAGCATTATAATTAGTAGCTGGTGGCTACGGTGTTTTTTTTTTTTTTTTCCTGTTGGCTCGGTGTGGATGTGTTGGTCAGGCCCTCTGTCAGTTCCCCGGTTGGTTTTTATTATCCCCAGAGAGGAGAAGTGGGTATTAGTATGGAGGTGAAAACTGCGGATCTGTTTCAGAGAATTAAACAGGATCCGCATGGTAATCCCGTTCCTTGAAGAATCCTTTGCTTCATGAGCTGGGAATCCACCATGGTTCTATATACTTGTCTATGCGTGGGCACAGGAAACTGGCTAGTTCCAAGAAGTATGCCTCAGAGCTTTTCAATTAACCAGTATGTTGACAATCCTTTGCAGGTTTTCAGCGTTTCACCATAATTGTGATAACGTGTGTATGTGCCTACTTAAACCAAATAAGGCTGCTACGGACATAACTATGCTGAGGCGCAGCTGACTTGGTGTTGCCTATTTTTGTCAGTGGAGACTGACAAGAAGCCATTCTTCTAAGTATCATCCCACCATCATTTCTCCATTGTTTAAAAATGCAAGGAAATTTTGCAAATTGGCATTATAATTAGTAGCTGGAGGGTACTTTTTTGTTTTGTGGGGTCGGTCAGGATGGGTGTTCAGGCCCTCTGTCAGATCGCTGGTTTGTTTTTATTATCCAGAGAAGAGTAGTGGGCATGTGTTTGGCAGGTGAAAAGGGCGGTTTCTGTTTCAGAGAATTAACGATGATCCCCATGGTCATCCCGTTCCTTTAATAATCCTTTACTTCATCAGCTGGAAATCCACCATGGTTCTCTATACTCCTCTTTGCGTGGGAACAGGTAACTGCCTTGTTCCAAGAAGTATGCCGCAGAGCTTTTCAATTAACCACTACGTTGAAAATTATTTGCAGGTGTTCAGCGTTTTACCATAATTGTGAGAACCTTTGTTTGTGCCTCCTGAAAACCTAGAAGGCTGCAACGGACATAACTATGCTGAGGAGTAGCTGACTTGGTGTTGCCTATTTTTGTTAGTGGAGACTGACAAGAAGCCATTCTTCTAAGTATCATCCCACCACCATTTTTCCATTGTTTAAAAATGCAGGGAAATTTTGCAAGTTAGCATTATAATTAGTAGCTGGAGGGTACTTTTTTGTTTTGTGGGGTCGGTCAGGATGGGTGTTCAGGCCCTCTGTCAGATCGCTGGTTTGTTTTTATTATCCCCAGAGAAGAGTAGTGGGCATGTGTTTGGCAGGTGAAAGGTGCGGATTCTGTTTCAGAAAATTAAACAGGATCCGCATGGTCATCTCATTCCTTTAAGAATCCTTTGCTTCATCAGCTGGGATTCCACCATGTTTCTATATACTCCTCTATGCGTGGGCACAGGTACCTGGCTTGTTCCAAGAATTATGCGGGAGAGTTTTCAAATTAACCAGTACGTTGAAAATTATTTGCAGGTGTTCAGCGTTTCACCATAATTTTGATAACGTGTGTATGTCCCTCCTGAAACCCAAGAAGTCTGCGACGGACATAACTATGCTGAGGAGTAGCTGACTTGGTGTTGCCTATTTTTCTTAGTGGAGACAGACAAGAAGCCATTCTTCTAAGTATGATCCCACCACCATTTTTCCATTGTTTTAAAATGCAGGGAAATTTTGCAAGTTAGCATTATAATTAGTAGCTGGAGGGTACGGTTTTTTTTGTGGGTGTGGTCGATGTGGATGGGGGGGGGGGTCAGGCCCTCTGTCAGTTCGCTGGTTAGTTTTTATTATCCCCAGAGAGGAGAAGTGGGCATGTGTTTGGCAGGTGAAAAGGGCGGATTCTTTTTCAGAGAATTAACGATGATCCCCATGGTCATCCCGTTCCTTTAATAATCCTTTACTTCATCAGCTGGAAATCCACCATGGTTCTCTATACTCCTCTTTGCATGGGAACAGGTAACTGCCTTGTTCCAAGAAGTATGCCGTAGAGCTTTTCAATTAACCACTACGTTGAAAATTATTTGCAGGTGTTCAGCGTTTCACCATAATTGTGATAACGTTTGTTTGTGCCTCCTGAAACCCAAGAAGGCTGCGATGGACATAGCTATGCTGAGGAGTAGCTGACTTGGTGTTGCCTATTTTTGTTAGTGGAGACTGACAAGAAGGCATTCTTCTAAGTATTATCCCACCACCATTTTTCCATTGTTTTAAAATGCAGGGAAATTTTGCAAGTTAGCATTATAATTAGTAGCTGGAGGGTACGGTTTTTTTTGTGTGTGTGTGGTCGACTTGGATTGGGGGGTCAGGCCCTCTGTCAGTTCGCTGGTTAGTTTTTATTATCCCCAGAGAGAAGTGGGCATGTGTTTGGCAGGTGAAAAGGGCGGATTCTGTTTCAGAGAATTAACGATGATCCCCATGGTCATCCCTTTCCTTTAATAATCCTTTACTTCATCAGCTGGAAATCCACCATGGTTCTATATTCTCCTCTTTGCGTGGGAACAGGTAAGTGGCTTGTTCCAAGAAGTATGCCGCAGAGCTTTTCAATTAACCACTACGTTGAAAATTATTTGCAGGTGTTCAGCGTTTCACCATAATTGTGATAACGTTTGTTTGTGCCTCCTGAAACCCAAGAAGGCTGCGACGGACATAACTATGCTGAGGAGTAGCTGACTTGGTGTTGCCTATTTTTGTTAGTGGAGACTGACAAGAAGCCATTCTTCTAAGTATGATCCCACCACCATTTTTCCATTGTTTTAAAATGCAGGGAAATTTTGGAAGTTAGCATTATAATTAGTAGCTGGAGGGTACGGTGTTTTTTTTTTTTTTTTTCCTGTGAGGTCGGTGTGGATGTGTTGGTCAGACCCTCTGTCAGTTCGCTGGTTTGTTTTTATTATCCCCAGAGAGGAGAAGTGGGTATTAGTATGGCAGGTGAAAACTGCGGATCTGTTTCAGAGAATTAAACAAGATCCGCATGGTAATCCCGTTCCTTTAAGAATCCTTTGCTTCATGAGCTGGGAATCCACCATGGTTCTATATACTTCTCTATGCGTGGGCACATGAAACTGGCTAGTTCCAAGAAGTATGCCTCAGAGCTTTTCAGTTAACCAGTATGTTGAAAATCCTTTGCAGGTTTTCAGCGTTTCACCATAATTGTGATAACGTGTGTATGTGCCTACTGAAACCAAATATGGCTGCTACGGACATAACTATGCTGAGGCGTAGCTGACTTGGTGTTGCCTATTTTTGTCAGTGGAGACTGACAAGAAGCCATTCTTCTAAGTATCATCCCACCATCATTTCTCCATTGTTTAAAAATGCAGGGAAATTTTGCAAATTGGCATTATAATTAGTAGCTGGAGGGTACTTTTTTGTTTTGTGGGGTCGGTCAGGATGGGTGTTCAGGCCCTCTGTCAGATCGCTGGTTTGTTTTTATTATCCCCAGAGAAGAGTAGTGGGCATGTGTTTGGCAGGTGAAAAGTGCGGATTCTGTTTCAGAGAATTAAACAGGATCCGCATGGTCATCTCATTCCTTTAAGCATCTTTGCTTCATCAGCTGGGATTCCACTATGTTTCTATATACTCCTCTATGCGTGGGCACAGGTACCTGGCTTGTTCCAAGAAGTATGCTGGAGAGTTTTCAAATTAACCAGTACGTTGAAAATTATTTGCAGGTTTTCAACGTTCCACTGTAATTTTGATAACGTTTGTATGTGCCTCCTGAAACCCAAGAAGGCTGCGACTGGCATAACTATGCTGAGGAGTAGCTGACTTGGTGTTGCCTATTTTTGTTAGTGGAGACAGACAAGAAGCCATTCTTCTAAGTATGATCCCACCACCATTTTTCCATTGTTTTAAAATGCAGGGAAATTTTGGAAGTTAGCATTATAATTAGTAGCTTGAGGATACGGTTTTTTTTGTGTGTGTGGTCGATGTGGATGGGGGGGCGGGTAAGGCCCTCTGTCAGTTCGCTGGTTAGTTTTTATCATCCCCAGAGAGGAGAAGTGGGCATGTGTTTGGCAGGTGAAAAGGGTGGATTCTGTTTCAGAGAATTAAAGATGATCCCCATGGTCATCCCGTTCCTTTAATAATCCTTTACTTTATCAGCTGGAAATCCACCGTGGTTCTATATACTCCTCTTTGCGTGGGAACAGGTAACTGGCTTGTTCCAAGAAGTATGCCGCAGAGCTTTTCAATTAAGCAGTACGTTGAAAATCTATTGCAGGTTTTCAGCGTTTCACCATAATTCTTATAACGTTTGTATGTGTCTCCTGAAACCCAATATGGCTGCCACGGATATAAGTATACTGAGGCGTAGCTGAATTCGTGTTGCCTATTTTTTTAGTGGAGCCTGACAAGAAGCCATTCTTCTAAGTATCATCCCACCATCATTTCTCCATTGTTTAAAAATACAGGGAAATTTTGCAAATTGGCATTATAATTAGTAGCTGAGGGTACTTTTTTTTTTTGGTGGGGTCGGTCAGGATGGGTGTTCAGCCACTCTGTCAGATCGCTGGTTTGTTTTTATTATCCCCAGAGAAGAGTAGTGGGCATGTGTTTGGCAGGTGAAAAGTGCGGATTCTGTTTCTGAGAATTAAACAGGATCCGCATGGTCATCTTATTCCTTTAAGAATCCTTTGCTTCATCAGCTGGGATTCCACCATGTTTCTATATACTCCTCTATGCGTGAGCACAGGTACCTGGCTTGATCCAAGAAGTATGCTGGAGAGTTTTCAAATTAGCCAGTACGTTAAAAATTATTTCCAGGTGTTCAGCGTTTCACCATAATTTTGCTAACGTTTGTATGTGCCTCCTGAAACCCAAGAAGGCTGCGACGGACATAACTATGCTGAGGAGTAGCTGACTTGGTGTTGCCTATTTTTGTTAGTGGAGACTGACAAGAAGCCATTCTTCTAAGTATCATCCCACCACCATTTTTCCATTGTTTTAAAATGCAGCGAAATTTTGCAAGTTAGCATTATAATTAGTAGCTGGAGGGTTCAGTTTTTTTTTGTGTGTGGTCGATGTGGATGGGGGGGTCAGGCCCTCTGTCAGTTCGCTGGTTAGTTTTTATTATCCCCAGAGAGGAGAAGTGGGCATGTGTTTGGCAGGTGAAAAGGGCGGATTCTGTTTCAGAGAATTGACGATGATCCCCATGGTCATCCCGTTCCTTTAATAAACCTTTACTTCATCAGCTGGAAATCCACCATGGTTCTATATACTTCTCTTTGCGTGGGAACAGGTAACTGGCTTGTTCCAAGAAGTATATCGCAGAGCTTTTCAATTAACCACTACGTTGAAAATTATTTGCAGGTGTTCAGCGTTTAACCCTAACCAGAACCCCTAAAGATAACCCTGAACCCTATCCCTAACCCCAGCAGTAAACTTTAACCCTAAACCTAAGCCCAACCCGTAACCCTAATCCTATCCTTTTACCCTAAAACTAACCCCTAAACCTAACCCCTATACCTCCCCCTAACTCTAACCCCAATCCTAATTCTAACCATACCCCTTCATAAAACAATAACTCCTAACCGCTAACCCTAACACTAACCAAAAACCCTAATCACTAATCCCTAACCCTAATGCTTAACCTTTACCCTAACCGTTAACCCTCACCCTAAATTTTAACACTGACCCAAACCTTAACCTTTAACTCTAAGCCTAACCCTTAACCCTACAGTAAGGATGACCCTTAATGCTAATGGGATCCCTTATCCCTAACCCTAACACTAGAGCTAAAAATAACCCTAACCTTGGATCCTTAAACCTAACCCCTAACACTTACTTTAACCCCAAACCATAACCCTAATCCTAAGCATTAAACCTAACCCTATCTCTTAACCCTAACGCTAGCCCTTACCCTAACGCCTAGATCTAACCCTAAATCTAACCTACCGCCTAATCCTAACCTTAAGCCCTAATGCTAACACTAACCCAGAACCCTAAACCTACCCGTAACCCTTAACACTAACCCAATTCGTGAACCTAAACCCTGACCCTAACCATTACCCGCACCCAATCATTTAACCCTGACTCTAACCCTAATCCTTAATGATAAACTTAACACTAAACCCTAACCCTAAGCCCAAAACTTAACCCTAACCTATCCCTTAACCCTAACCCTAACCCTAAGGCTACCCCCTAAACGTTACCCTAACCGTGACCAGTAAACCTAACCCTAACCTCTAACACAAACCATAGCACATAACTCTAACCCTAAAACTAACCCTAACCCTAACCCTAAACCCTAACTCTTAACCTTAACACTAAGCGTTAACTCTCACGCTAACCTTTAATCCTAACCCTAATCCTAATCTTCAACCCTAAACCTAACACTTAACCCTAACCCTGTAGCAAACCCTAACCCCTCATCTTAACCCTAACCGTAAACCTCAACCCTAAACCAAAGTGTAGCCGTTAAACCTAAGAGTAACCTTTAACCCTAACCCTAATGCCTCACCCTAACACTAAACTTCATCCTTAACCCTAACCATAATCCTAACCCTAAATCTAATTCTCAGACTTCTTGCTTTCTTAGAGTTTAGAAAGCCTGCAATCCTCCCATGCCATGTGTGAAAGGAGGCTCTACCACTGTGTCCTGCATGAAACCCACGGGCCCATACCCAGAGTATGATAGAGTGGGTTCCCGGGTACAATCCCAGCCCCCTAAACTCCCCCCGCCCGCCTAATGCAGACAGGGCCCGTGCGCTAAGCATAAACAATACCTTTAACAGATAACCCTAACCCTGAACATAACACCCAACCCTGTTCCTATTTCTCCCCTTAACACGTAAACCTCACCGTGCGCCTAACTTTAACCTCTTATCCTAACGTTAATGCATAACCCATTTCCTGAGAACAACCCCTATCCCATAATTCTAACCCTATCTCCTAATCATCACTGTGACACCTAATCCCTAACCCTAATTCTAAACCGCTAACCCTAACCGTAACCCTACCTACAACCCTAACACTGACAGTAAACCTTACTTCTAACCCCAACGCTATGCCTAACAAAAACCCTAACCCTTGACCCTAACCCTTCACCCTAACCCCTAAGCCTTACCCTAACCCTTAACCCTAATCCTAATCCTAACCATTACACCTAATCCTAGCTCTTAAAGCTAACCCTAAACCTTACCCTCACGACTAGACCTAACCCTGACACTAACCTGACACCTAATCCTAACCAGAACCCCTAAAGCTAACCCTGAACCCTATCCCTAACCCTAGCAGTAAATTTTAACCCTAAACCTAAGCCCAACCCGTAACCCTAATCCTATCCTTTTACCCTAAAACTAACCCCTAAACCTAACCCCTATACCTCACCCTAACTCTAACCCCAATACTAATTCTAACCATACCCCTTCATAAAACACGAACTCCTAACCGCTAACCCTAACACTAACCAAAAACCCTAATCACTAATCCCTAACCCTAACGCTTAACCTTTACCCTGACCGTAAACCCTCACCCTAAATCTTAACACTGACCCTAACCTTAAGCTTTAACTCTAAGCCTAACCCTTAACCCTACAGTAAGGAAGACCCTTAATGCTAATGGGATCCCTTATCCCTAACCCTAACACTACAGCTAAAAATAACCCTAACCTTTGATCCTTAAACCTAACCCCTAACACTTACTTTAACCCCAAACCCTAACCCTAATCCTAAGCATTAAACCTAAACCTATCTCTTAACCGTAACGCTAGCCCTTACCCTAACGCCTAGATCTATCCCTAAATCTAACCTACCGCCTAATCCTAAACTTAAGCCCTAATGCTAACACTAACCCTGAACCCTAAACCTACCCGTAACCCTTAACACTAACCCTATCCGTGAACCTTAACCCTGACCCTAACCATTACCCGCACCCAAGCATTTAACCCTGACCCTAACCCTAATCCTTAATGATAACCCTAACACTAAACCCTAACCCTAAGCCCAACACTTAACCCTAATCCTATCCCTTAACCCTAACCCTAAACCTAATGCTAACCCCTAAACGTAACCCGAACCGTGACCAGTAAACCTAACCCTAACCTCTAACACAAACCCTAGCACATAACTCTAACCCTAAAAGTAACCCTAACCCTAACCCTAACACCTAACTCTTAACCTTAACGCTAAGCGTTAACTCTCACGCTAACCTTTAATCCTAACCCTAATCCTAATCTTCAACCCTAAACCTAACACTTAACCCTAACCCTGTACCAAACCCTAACCCCTCATCTTAACCCTAACCTTAAACCTCAACCCTAAACCAAAGTGTAACCGTTAAATCTAAGAGTAACCTTTAACCCTAACCCTAATCCCTAACTCTAAGCCCTCACCCTAACACTAAACTTCATCCTTAACCCTAACCATAACCCTAACCCTAAATCTAATTCTCAGACGTCTTGCTTTCTTAGAGTTTAGAAAGCCTGCAATCCTCCCATGCCATGCGTGAAAGGAGGCTCTGACACAGTGTCCTGCATGAAACCCAGAGGCGCATACACTGCGTGCGGTAGAGTGGGTTCCCAGCGACCATCACAGACACCTAACTTTGCCTCCTAGGGCATACAGGGCCCGTGCCCTAAGCATAAACCCTACCCCTCACCCATAAGCCTAACCCACAACATAACACCTAACCCTCATCCTACTGCTCACCTTAACAGGTAAACCTCACCATAACCCTAACTTTAACCCCATATCTTAACGTTAATGCATGACACCCTGAGAACAAGCCCTATACCGTCATTATAACCCTACCTCCTAGCTATAACCGTAACACCTAATCCCTATTTCTGAAACGCCAACCCTAACCTTAACCCGACCAACAACACTAACACTAACCCTAACCCCTTACCCTAACCCTACGCCTAAAAGTAACCCTAACCGTTGATCGTTCGTCATAACCCGTAACCTTAACCCTAACACTTAACCCTATTCCCAATCCTAACCATTAAACAGAACCCTAACTCTTAACCCTAACCCTAACCTTTACCCTAATGCCTAGAGATCTAACCCCAACACTGACCTACAGTTAACACTAACCCCAACCCCTAATGCTAACCTTAAACCTGAACCAAGCTCCTAACCCTTAACCCTAACACTATCCCTAACCCCTAAGCCTAACCCCAACTGTTAACCCTCTAACCCTCACCCTGAATCCTAACCCTATCCCTTAACCCTAACCGCTAACCCTAACGCTAACTCCAACCCTAAAACTTACCCTGGCCCCCTAAACCAGACTTAACACCTTACCCCTAACACTAACTCTAACCCTAACCACTAATCCCTAGCACCTAACCCTGACTCGAAACCTAACCCCTAACACGAAAAACCCTAACCCCAACCCCAACCCTAATTCTCACACTACTTCCATTCCCAGAGTGAAGCAAGCCTACAATACAGCCATGCCATGTGTGAGATGAGGCTCCGCCTGAGTCCTGCATGGAGGTCCTCTCCCAAGGCCCAGGGAATGATGTTGTGCTTTCGTGGTGACCCCGACCGCACCCCTCTCACCGTAGATTAACGAGGTCCTGTGCCCTTAAACTGACCGCTAAAGCTAAGCCCTACCACCAACGCTAACCCCTGACCCTGAACCTAAGCCCCGAGCCTAAAGCCCAACATTAACTCTAGACCCTTACCCTAAACCTAATCCCTAACCCTAATGCTAACCCCTAAACCCAACCCTAACCGTGAACAGTAAACCTAACCCTAACCCCTAACACAAACCATAGCACATAACTCTAACCCTAAATCTAACCCTAAGCCTAACCGTAAACCCTAACTCTTAACCTTAACCCTAAGCGTTAACTCTCACGCTAACCTTTAATCCTAACCCTAATCCTAATCTTCAACCCTAAACCTAACACTTAACCCTAAACGTCTACCAAACCCTAACCCCTCATCTTAACCCTAACCGTAAACCTAAACCCTAAACCAAAGTGTAACCGTTAAACCTAAGAGTAACCTTTAACCCTAACCCTAATACCTAACCATAAGGCCTCACCCTAACACTAAACTTCATCCTTAACCCTAACCATAATCCTAACCCTAAATCTAATTCTCAGACTTCTGGCTTTCTTAGAGTTTAGAAAGCCTGCAATCCTCCCATGCCATGCGTGAAAGGAGGCTCTACCACTGTGTCCTGCATGAAACCCACGGGCCCATACCCAGAGTATGATAGAGTGGGTTCCCGGGTACAATCCCAGCCCCCTAAACTCCCCCCGCCCGCCTAATGCAGACAGGGCCCGTGCGCTAAGCATAAACAATACCTTTAACAGATAACCCTAACCCTGAACATAACACCCAACCCTGTTCCTATTTCTCCCCTTAACACGTAAACCTCACCGTGCGCCTAACTTTAACCTCTTATCCTAACGTTAATGCATAACCCATTTCCTGAGAACAACCCCTATCCCATAATTCTAACCCTATCTCCTAGTCATCACTGTGACACCTAATCCCTAACCCTAATTCTAAACCGCTAACCCTAACCGTAACCCTACCTACAACCCTAACACTGACAGTAACCCTTACTTCTAACCCCAACGCTATGCCTAACAAAAACCCTAACCCTTGACCCTAACCCTTCACCCTAACCCCTAAGCCTTACCCTAACCCTTAACCTTAATCCTAATCCTAACCATTAAACCTAACCCTAGCTCTTAAAGTTAACCCTAAACCTTACCCTCACGACTAGACCTAATCCTGACACTAACCTAACACCTAACCCTAACCAGAACCCCTAAAGCTAACCCTGAACCCTATCCCTAACCCTAGCAGTAAACTTTAACCCTAAACCTAAGCCCAACCCGTAACCCTAATCCTATCCTTTTACCCTAAACCTAACCCCTAAACCTAACACCTATACCTCACCCTAACTCTAACCCCAATCCTAATTCTAACCATACCCCTTCATAAAACACTAACTCCTAACCGCTAACCCTAACACTAACCAAAAACCCTAATCACTAATCCCTAACCCTAACGCTTAACCTTTACCCTAACCGTTAACCCTCACCCTAAATCTTAACACTGACCCTAACCTTAACCTTTAACTCTAAGCCTAAATATTAACCCTACAGTATGGCAGACCCTTAAGGCTAATGGGATCCCTTATCCCTAACCCTAACACTACAGCTAAAAATAACCCTAACCTTGGATCCTTAAACCTAACCCCTAACACTTACTTTAACCCAAAACCCTAACCCTACTCCTAAGGAATAAACCTAACCCTATCTCTTAACCCTAACGCTAGCCCTTACCCTAACGCCTAGATCTAACCCTAAATCTAACCTACCGCCTAATCCTAACCTTAAGCCCTAATGCTAACACTAACCCTGAACCCTAAACCTACCCGTAAACCTTAACGCTAACCCTATCCGTGAACCTTAACCCTGAACCTAACCATTACCCGCACCCAAGCATTTAACCCTGCTTCTAACCCTAATCCTTAATGATAAACCTAACACTAAACCCTAACCCTAAGCCCAACACTTAACCCTAATCCTATCCCTTAACCCTAACCCTAACCCTAATGCTACTCCCTAAACGTAACCCTAACCGTGACCAGTAAACCTAACCCTAACCTCTAACACAAACCCTAGCACGTAACTATAACCCTAAAACTAACCCTAACCCTAACCCTAACCCTCAACCCTAACTATTAACCTTAACCCTAAGCGTTAACTCTCACGCTAACCTTTAATCCTAACCCTAATCCTAATCTTCAACCCTAAACCTAACACTTAACCCTAACCCTGTACCAAACCCTAACCCCTCATCTTAACCCTAACCGTAAACCTCAACCCTAAACCAAAGTGTAGCCGTTAAACCTAAGAGTAACCTTTAACCATAACCCTAATCCCTAACCCTAAGCCCTCACCCTAACACTAAACTTCATCCTTAACCATAACCATAATCCTAAACCTAAATCTAATTCTCAGACTTCTTGCTTTCCTAGAGTTTAGAAAGCCTGCAATCCTCCATGCCATGCGTGAGAGGAGGCTCTACCACTGTGTCCTGCATGAAACCCACGGGCCCATACCCAGAGTATGATAGAGTGGGTTCCCGGGTACAATCCCAGCCCCCTAAACTCCCCCCGCCCGCCTAATGCAGACAGGGCCCGTGCGCTAAGCATAAACAATACCTTTAACAGATAACCCTAACCCTGAACATAACACCCAACCCTGTTCCTATTTCTCCCCTTACCACGTAAACCTCACCGTGCGCCTAACTTTAACCTCTTATCCTAACGTTAATGCATAACCCATTTCCTGAGAACAACCCCTATCCCATAATTCTAACCCTATCTCCTAGTCATCACTGTAACACCTAATCCCTAACCCTAATTCTAAACCGCTAACCCTAACCGTAACCCTACCTACAACCCTAACACTGACAGTAAACCTTACTTCTAACCCCAACGCTATGCCTAACAAAAACCCTAACCCTTGACCCTAACCCTTCATCCTAACCCCTAAGCCTTACCCTAACCCTTAACCCTAATCCTAATCCTAACCATTAAACCTAACCCTAGCTCTTAAAGCTAAACCTAAACCTTACCCTCACGACTAGACCTAACCCTGACACTAACCTAACGCATAACCCTAACCAGAACCCCTAAAGCTAACCCTGAACCCTATCCCTAACCCAAGAAGTAAACTTTAATCCTAAACCTAAGCCCAACCCGCAACCCTAATCCTATCCTTTTACCCTAAAACTATCCCCTAAACCTAACCCGTATACCTCACCCTAACTCTAACCCCAATCCTAATTCTAACCATACCCCTTCATAAAACACGAACTCCTAACCGCTAACCCTAACAAAAACCAAAAACCCTAATCACTAATCCCTAACCCGAACGCTTAACCTTTACCCTAACCGTTAACCCTCACCCTAAATCTTAACACTGACCCTAACCTTAACCTTTAACTCTAAGCCTAACCCTTAACCCTACAGTAAGGAAGACCCTTAATGCTAATGGGATTCCTTATCCCTAACCCTAACACTACAGCTAAAAATAACCCTAACCTTGGATCCTTAAACCTAACCCCTAACACTTACTTTAACCCCTAAACCTAACCCTAATCCTAAGCATTAAACCTAACCCTATCTCTTAACCCTAACGCTTACCCTTACCCTAACGCCTAGATCTAACCCTAAATCTAACCTACCGCCTAATCCTAACCTTAAGCCCTAATGCTAACACTAACCCTGAACCCTAAACCTACCCGTAACCCTTAACACTAACCCTATCCGTGAACCTTAACCCTGACCCTAACCATTACCCGCACCCAAGCATTTAACCCTGCTTCTAACCCTAATCCTTAATGATAAACCTAACACTAAACCCTAACCCTAAGCCCAACACTTAACCCTAATCCTATCCCTTAACCCTAACCCTAACCCTAATGCTACCCCCTAAACGTAACCCTAACCGTGACCAGTAAACCTAACCCTAACCTCTAACACAAACCCTAGCACATAACTCTAACCCTAAAACTAACCCTAACCCTAACCCTAACCCTAAACCCTAACTCTTAACCTTTTCACTATGCGTTAACTCTCACGCTAACCTTTAATCCTAACCCTAATCCTAATCTTCAACCCTAAACCTAACACTTAACCCTAACCCTGTACCAAACCCTAACCCCTCATCTTAACCCTAACCGTAAACCTCAACCCTAAACCAAAGTGGTACCGTTAAACCTAAGAGTAACCTTTAACCCTAACCCTAAGCCCTCACCCTAACACTAAACTTCATCCTTAACCCTAACCATAATCCTAACCCTAAATCTAATTCTCAGACTTCTTGCTTTCTTAGAGTTTAGAAAGCCTGCAATCCTCCCATGCCATGCGTCAAAGGAGGCTCTACCACTGTGTCCTGCATGAAACCCACGGGCCCATACCCAGAGTATGATAGAGTGGGTTCCCGGGTACAATCCCAGCCCCCTAAACTCCCCCCGCCCGCCTAATGCAGACAGGGCCCGTGCGCTACGCATAAACAATACCTTTATCAGATAACCCTAACCCTGAACATAACACCCAACCCTGTTCCTATTTCTCCCCTTAACACGTAAACCTCACCGTGCGCCTAACTTTAACCTCTTATCCTAACGTTAATGCATAACACATTTCCTGAGAACAACCCCTATCCCATAATTCTAAACCTATCTCCTTGTGATCACTGGAACACCTAATCCCTAACCCTAATTCTAAACCTCTAACCCTAACCGGAACCGTACCTACAACCCTAACACTGACAGTAAACCTTACTTCTAACCCCAACGCTATGCCTAACAAAAACCCTAACCCTTGACCCTAACCCTTCACCCTAACCCCTAAGCCTTACCCTAACCCTTAACCCTAATCCTAATCCTAACCATTAAACCTAATCCTAGGTCTTAAAGCTCACCCTAAACCTTACCCTCACAACTAGACCTAACCCTGACACTAACATAACACCTAACCCTAACCAGAACCCCTAAAGCTAACCTTGAACCCTATCCCTAATCCTAGCAGTAAACTTTAACCCGAAACCTAAGCCCTACCCGTAACCCTAATCCTATCCTTTTACCCTAAAACTAACCCCTAAACCTAACCCCTATACCTCACCCTAACTCTAACCCCAATCCTAATTCTAAACATACCCCTTCATAAAACACTAACTCTTAACCGCTAACACTAACACTAACCAAAAACCTTAATCACTAATCCCTAACCCTAACGCTTAACCTTTTGCCTGACCGTTAACCCTCACCCTAAATCTTAACACTGACCCTAACCTTAACCTTTAACTCTAAGCCTAACCCTTAACCCTACAGTAAGGAAGACCCTTAATGCTAATGGGATCCCTTATCCCTAACCCTAACACTACAGCTAAAAATAACCCTAACCTTGGATCCTTAAACCTAACCCCTAACACTTACTTTAACCCCAAACCCTAACCCTAATCCTAAGCATTAAACCTAACCCTATCTCTTAACCCTAACGCTAGCCCTTACCCTAACGCCTAGATCTATCCCTAAATCTAACCTACCGCCTAATCCTAACCTTAAGCCCTAATGCTAACACTAACCCTGAACCCTAAACCTACTCGTAACCCTTAACACTAACCCTATCCGTGAACCTTAACCCTGACCCTAACCATTACCCGCACCCAAGCATTTAACCCTGACCCTAACCCTAATCCTTAATGATAACCCTAACACTAAACCCTAACCCTAAGCCCATCACTTAACCCTCATCCTGTCCCTTAACCCTAACCCTAACCCTAACCCTAATGCTAACCCCTAAACGTAACCCTAACCGTCACCAGTAAACCTAACCCTAACCTCTAACACAAACCATAGCACATAACTCTAACCCTAAAACTAACCCTAACCCTAACCCTAAACCCTAACTCTTAACCTTAACCCTAAGCGTTAACTCTGACGCTAACCTTTAATCCTAACCCTAATCCTAATCTTCAACCCTAAACCTAACACTTAACCCTAACCCTGTACCAAACCCTAACCCCTCATCTTAACCCTAACCTTAAACCTCAACCCTAAACGAAAGTGTAACCGTTAAATCTAAGAGTAACCTTTAACCCTAACCCTAATCCCTAACCCTAAGCCCTCACCCAAACACTAAACTTCATCCTTAACCCTAACCCTAACCCTAACCCTAACACTAACCCTAACCCCTTACCCTAACCCTACGCCTAAAAGTAACCCTAACCGTTGATCGTTCGTCATAACCCCTAACCTTAACCCTAACCCTTAACCTATTCCCAATCCTAACCATTAAACAGAACCCTAACTCTTAACCCTAACCCTAACCTTTAACCTAATGCCTAGAGATCTAACCCCAACACTGACCTACAGTTAACACTAACCTCAACCCCTAATGCTAACCTTAAACCTGAACCAAGCTCCTAACCCTTAACCCTAACACTATCCCTAACCCCTAAGCATAACCCCAACTGTTAACCCTCTAACCCTCACCCTGAATCCTAACCCTATCCCTTAACCCTAACCCCTAACCCTAACGCTAACTCCAACCCTAAACCTTACCCTGGCCCCCTAACCCAGACTTAACACCTTACCCCAAACACTAACTCTAACCCTAACCACTAATCCCTAGCACCTAACCCTGACTCGAAACCTAACCCCTAACACGAAAAACCCTAACCCCAACCCCAACCCTAATTCTCACACTACTTCCATTCCCAGAGTGAAGCAAGCCTACAATACAGCCATGCCATGTGTGAGATGAGGCTCCGCCTGAGTCCTGCATGGAGGTCCTGTCCGAAGGCCCAGGGAATGATGTTGTGCTTTCATGGTGACTCCGACCGCACCCCTCTCACCGTAGATTAACCAGGTCCTGTGCCCTTAAACTGACCGCTAAAGCTAAGCCCTACCACCAACGCTAACCCCTGACCCTGAACCTAAGACCCGAGCCTAAAGCCCAACATTGACTCTAGACCCTTACCCTAAACCAAATCCCTAACCCTAATGCTAACCCCTAAACCCAACCCTAACCGTGAACAGTAAACCTAACCCTAACCCCTAACACAAACCATAGCACATAACTCTAACCCTAAATCTAACCCTAAGCCTAACCGTAAACCCTAACTCTTAACCTTAACCCTAAGCGTTAAATCTCACGCTAACCTTTAATCCTAACCCTAATCCTAATCTTCAACCCAAACCTAACACTTAACCCTAAACGTCTACCAAATCCTAACCCCTCATCTTAACCCTAACCGTAAACCTCAACCCTAAACCGAACTGTAACCGTTAAACCTAAGAGTAACCTTTAACCCTAACCCTAATCCCTAACCTTAAGCCCTCACCCTAACACTAAACTTCATCCTTAACCCTAACCAGAATCCTAACCCTAAATCTAATTCTCAGACTTCTGGCTTTCTTAGAGTTTAGAAAGCCTGCAATCCTCCCATGCCATGCGTGAAAGGAGGCTCTACCACTGTGTCCTGCATGAAACCCACGGGCCCATACCCAGAGTATGATAGAGTGGGTTCCCGGGTACAATCCCAGCCCCCTAAAATCCCCCCGCCCGCCCAATGCAGACACAGCCCGTGCGCTAAGCATAAACAATACCTTTAACAGATAACCCTAACCCTGAACATAACACCCAACCCTGTTCCTATTTCTCCCCTTAACACGTAAACCTCACCGTGAGCCTAACTTTAGCCTCTTATCCTAACGTTAATGCATAACCCATTCCCTGAGAACAACCCCTATCCCATAATTCTAACCCTATCTCCTAGTCATCACTGGAACACCTAATCCCTAACCCTAATTCTAAACCGCTAACCCTAACTGGAACCCTACCTACAACCCTAACACTGACAGTAACCCTTACTTCTAACAGCAACGCTATGCCTAACAAAAACCCTAACCCTTCACCCAAACCCCTAAGCCTTACGCTAACCCTTAACCCTAATCCTAATCCTAACCATTAAACCTAACCCTAGCTCTTAAAGCTAACCCTAAACCTTACCCTCACGACTAGACCTAACCCTGACACTAACCTAACACCTTACCCTAACCAGAACCCCTAAAGCTAACCCTGAACCCTATCCCTAACCCTAGCAGTAAACTTTAACCCTAAACCTAAGCCCAACCCATAACCCTAATCCTATCCTTTTACCCTAAAACTAACCCCTAAACATAACCCCTATACCTAACCCTAACTCTAACCCCAATCCTAATTCTAACCATACCCCTTCATAAAACACGAACTCCTAACCTCTAACCCTAACACTAACCAAAAACCCTAATCGCTAATCCCTAACCCTAACGCTTAACCTTTACCCTAACCGTTAACCCTCACCCTAATTCTTAACACTGACCCTAACCTTAACCTTTAACTCTAAGCCTAACCCTTAACCCTACAGTAAGGAAGACCCTTAATGCTAATGGGATCCCTTATCCCTAACCCTAACACTACAGCTAAAAATAACCCTAACCTTTGATCCTTAAACCTAACCCCTAACAATTACTTTAACCCCAAACCCTAACCCTAATCCTAAGCATTAAACCTAACCCTATCTCTTAACCCTAACCCTAGCCCTTACCCTAACGCCTAGTTCTAACCCTAAATCTAACCTCCCACCTAATCCTAACCTTAAGCCCTAATGCTAACGCTAACCCTGAACCCTAAACCTACCCGTAACCCTTAACACTAACCCTATCCGTAAACCTTAACCCTGACCCTAACCATTACCCGCACCCAAGCATTTAACCCTGACCCTAACCCTAATCCTTAATGATAACACTAACACTAAACCCTAACCCTAAGCCCAACACTTAACCCTAATCCTATCCCTTAACCATAACCCTAACCCTAACCCTAATGCTAACCCCTAAACGTAACCCTAACCGTGAACAGTAAACCTAACCCTAACCTCTAACACAAACCATAGCACATAACTCTAACCCTAAATCTAACCCTAACCCTAAACCTAAACCCTAACACTTAACCTTAACCCTAAGCGTTAACTCTGACGCTAACCTTTAATCCTAACCCTAATCCTAATCTTCAACCCTAAACCTAACACTTAACCCTAACCCTGTACCAAACCCTAACCCCTCATCTTAACCCTAACCTTAAACCTCAACCCTAAACCAAAGTGTAACCGTTAAATCTAAGAGTAACCTTTAACCCTAACCGTAATCCCTAAGCCTAAGCCCTCACCCTAACACTAAACTTCATCCTTAACCCTCACCATAACCCTAACCCTAAATCTAATTCTCAGACTTCTTGCTTTCTTAGAGTTTAGAAAGCCTGCAATCCTCCCACGCCATGTGTGAAAGGAGGCTCTGCCACAGTGTCCTGCATGAAACCCAGAGGCCCATACACTGCGTGCGGTAGAGTGGGTTCCCAGCGACCATCACAGACACCTAACTTTGCCTCCTAGGGCATACAGGGCCCGTGCCCTAAGCATAAACCCTACCCCTCACCCATAAGCCTAACCCACAACCTAACACCTAACCCTGACCCTACTGCTCACCTTAACAGGTAAACCTCACCATAACCCTAACTTTAACCCCATATCTTAACGTTAATGCATGACACCCTGAGAACAAGCCCTATACCGTCATTATAACCCTACCTCCTAGCTATAACCGTAACACCTAATCCCTAATTCTGAAGCGCCAACCCTAACCTTAACCCGACCAACAACACTAACACTAACCCTAACCCCTTACCCTAACCCTACGCCTAAAAGTAACCCTAACCGTAGATCCTTCGTCATAACCCCTAACCTTAACCCTAACCCTTAACCTATTCCCAATCCTAACCATTAAACAGAACCCTAACTCTTAACCCTAACCCTAACCTTTACCCTAATGCCTAGAGATCTAACCCCAACACTGACCTACAGTTAACACTAACCCCAACCCCTAATGCTAACCTTAAACCTGAACCAAGCTCCTAACCCTTAACCCTAACACTATCCCTAACCCCTAAGCCTAACCCCAACTGTTAACCCTCTAACCCTCACCCTGAATCTTAACCCTATCCCTTAACCCTAACCCCTAACCCTAATGATAACTCCAACACTTAACCTTACCCTGGCCCCCTAACCCAGACTTAACACCTTACCCCTAACACTAACTCTAACCCTAACCACTAATCCCTAGCACCTAACCCTGACTCGAAACCTAACCCCAAACACGAAAAACCCTAACCCCAACCCCAACCCTAATTCTCACACTACTTCCATTCCCAGAGTGAAGCAAGCCTACAATACAGCCATGCCATGTGTGAGATGAGGCTCCGCCTGAGTCCTGCATGGAGGTCCTCTCCCAAGGCCCAGGGAATGATGTTGTGCTTTCGTGGTGACTCCGACCGCACCCCTCTCACCGTAGATTAACCAGGTCCTGTGCCCTTAAACTGACCGCTAAAGCTAAGCCCTACCACCAGCGCTAACCCCTGACCCTGAACCTAAGCCCCGAGCCTAAAGCCCAACATTAACTCTAGACCCTTACCCTAAACCTAATCCCTAACCCTAATGCTAACCCCTAAACCCAACCCTAACCGTGAACAGTAAACCTAACCCTAACCCCTAACACAAACCATAGCACATAACTCTAACCCTAAATCTAACCCTAAGCCTAACCGTAAACCCTAACTCTTAACCTTAACCCTAAGCGTTAACTCTCACGCTAACCTTTAATCCTAACCCTAATCCTAATCTTCAACCCTAAACCTAACACTTAACCCTAAACGTCTACCAAACCCTAACCCCTCATCTTAACCCTAACCATAAACCTCAACCCTAAACCGAACTGTAACCGTTAAACCTAAGAGTAACCTTTAACCCTAACCCTAATCCCTAACCTTAAGCCCTCACCCTAACACTAAACTTCATCCTTAACCCTAACCAGAATCCTAACCCTAAATCTAATTCTCAGACTTCTTGCTTTCTTAGAGTTTAGAAAGCCTGCAATCCTCCCATGCCATGCGTGAAAGGAGGCTCTACCACTGTGTCCTGCATGAAACCCATGGGCCCATACCCAGAGTATGATAGAGTGGGTTCCCGGGTACAATCCCAGCCCCCTAAACTCCCCCCGCCCGCCCAAGGCAGACAGGGCCCGTGCGCTAAGCATAAACAATACCTCTAACAGATAATCCTAACCCTGAACATAACACCCAGCCTGTTCCTATTTCTCCCCTTAACACGTAAACCTCACCGTGCACCTAACTTTAACCTCTTATCCTAACGTTAATGCATAACCCATTCCCTGAGAACAACCCCTATCCCATAATTCTAATCCTATCTGCTAGTCATCACTGGAACACCTAATCCCTAACCCTAATTCTAAACCGCTAACCCTAACCGGAACCCTACCTACAACCCTAACACTGACAGTAACCCTTACTTCTAACCCCAACGCTATGCCTAACAAAAACCCTAACCCTTCACCCAAAGCCCTAAGCCTTACGCTAACCCTTAACCCTAATCCTAATCCTAACCATTAAACCTAACCCTAGCTCTTAAAGCTAACCCTAAACCTTACCCTCACGACTAGACCTAACCCTGACACTAACCTAACACCTAACCCTAACCAGAACCCCTAAAGCTAACCCTGAACCCTATCCCTAACCCTAGCAGTAAACTTTAACCCTAAACCTAAGCCCAACCCATAACCCTAATCCTATCCTTTTACCCTAAAACTAACCCCTATACCTAACCCTAACTCTAACCCCAATCCTAATTCTAACCATACCCCTTCATAAAACACGAACTCCTAACCTCTAACCCTAACACTAACCAAAAATCCTAATCGCTAATCCCTAACCCTAACGCTTAACCTTTACCCTAACCGTTAACCCTCACCCTAACTCTTAACACTGACCCTAACCTTAACCTTTAACTCTAAGCCTAACCCTTAACCCTACAGTAAGGAAGACCCTTAATGCTAATGGGATCCCTTTTCCCTAACCCTAACACTACAGCTAAAAATAACCCTAACCTTTGATCCTTAAACCTAACCCCTAACACTTACTTTAACCCCAAACCCTAACCCTAATCCTAAGCATTAAACCTAACCCTATCTCTTAACCCTAACCCTAGCCCTTACCCTAACGTCTAGTTCTAACCCTAAATCGAACCTCCCGCCTAATCCTAACCTTAAGCCCTAATGCTAACGCTAACCCTGAACCCTAAACCTACCCGTAACCCTTAACACTAACCCTATCCGTGAACCTTCACCCTGACCCTAACCATTACCCGCACCCAAGCATTTAACCCTGACCCTTACCCTAATCCTTAATGATAACCCTAACACTAAACCCTAACCCTAAGCCCAACACTTAACCCTAATCCTATCCCTTAACCCTAACCCTAATGCTAACCCCTAAACGTAACCCTAACCGTGAACAGTAAACCTAACCCTAACCTCTAACACAAACCATAGCACATAAGTCTAACCCTAAAGCTAACCCTAACCCTAACCCTAACCCTAAACCCTAACTCTTAACCTTAACCCTAAGCGTTAACTCTCACGCTAACCTTTAATCCTAACCCTAATCCTAATCTTCAACCCTAAACCTAACACTTAACCCTAACCCTCTACCAAACCCTAACCCCTCATCTTAACCCTAACCTTAAACCTCAACCCTAAACCAAAGTGTAACCGTTAAATCTAAGAGTAACCTTTAACCCTAACCGTAATCCCTAAGCCTAAGCCCTCACCCTAACACTAAACTTCATCCTTAACCCTAACCATAACCCTAACCCTAAATCTAATTCTCAGACTTCTTGCTTTCTTAGAGTTTAGAAAGCCTGCAATCCTCCCACGCCATGTGTGAAAGGAGGCTCTGCCACAGTGTCCTGCATGAAACCCAGAGGCCCATACACTGCGTGCGGTAGAGTGGGTTCCCAGCGACCATCACAGACACCTTACTTTGCCTCCTAGGGCATACAGGGCCCGTGCCCTAAGCATAAACCCTACCCCTCACCCATAAGCCTAACCCACAACATAACACCTAACCCTCATCCTACTGCTCACCTTAACAGGTAAACCTCACCATAACCCTAACTTTAACCCCATATCTTAACGTTAATGCATGACACCCTGAGAACAAGCCCTATACCGTCATTATAACCCTACCTCCTAGCTATAACCGTAACACCTAATCCCTAATTCTGAAGCGCCAACCCTAACCTTAACCCGACCAACAACACTAACACTAACCCTAACCCCTTACCCTAACCCTACGCCTAAAAGTAACCCTAACCGTAGATCCTTCGTCATAACCCCTAACCTTAACCCTAACCCTTAACCTATTCCCAATCCTAACCATTAAACAGAACCCTAACTCTTAACCCTAACCCTAACCTTTACCCTAATGCCTAGAGATCTAACCCCAACACTGACCTACAGTTAACACTAACCCCAAACCCTAATGCTAACCTTAAACCTGAACCAAGCTCCTAACCCTTAACCCTAACACTATCACTAACCCCTAAGCCTAACCCCAACTGTTAACCCTCTAACCCTCACCCTGAATCCTAACCCTATCCCTTAACCCTAACCCCTAACCCTAATGATAACTCCAACACTTAACCTTACCCTGGCCCCCTAACCCAGACTTAACACCTTACCCCTAACACTAACTCTAACCCTAACCACTAATCCCTAGCACCTAACCCTGACTCGAAACCTAACCCCAAACACGAAAAACCCTAACCCCAACCCCAACCCTAATTCTCACACTACTTCCATTCCCAGAGTGAAGCAAGCCTACAATACAGCCATGCCATGTGTGAGATGAGGCTCCGCCTGAGTCCTGCATGGAGGTCCTCTCCCAAGGCCCAGGGAATGATGTTGTGCTTTCGTGGTGACTCCGACCGCACCCCTCTCACCGTAGATTAACCAGGTCCTGTGCCCTTAAACTGACCGCTAAAGCTAAGCCCTACCACCAGCGCTAACCCCTGACCCTGAACCTAAGCCCCGAGCCTAAAGCCCAACATTAACTCTAGACCCTTACCCTAAACCTAATCCCTAACCCTAATGCTAACCCCTAAACCCAACCCTAACCGTGAACAGTAAACCTAACCCTAACCCCTAACACAAATCATAGCACATAACTCTAACCCTAAGCCTAACCGTAAACCCTAACTCTTAACCTTAACCCTAAGCGTTAACTCTCACGCTAACCTTTAATCCTAACCCTAATCCTAATCTTCAACCCTAAACCTAACACTTAACCCTAAACGTCTACCAAACCCTAACCCCTCATCTTAACCCTAACCGTAAACCTCAACCCTAAACCGAACTGTAACCGTTAAACCTAAGAGTAACCTTTAACCCTAACCCTAATCCCTAACCTTAAGCCCTCACCCTAACACTAAACTTCATCCTTAACCCTAACCAGAATCCTAACCCTAAATCTAATTCTCAGACTTCTTGCTTTCTTAGAGTTTAGAAAGCCTGCAATCCTCCCATGCCATGCGTGAAAGGAGGCTCTACCACTGTGTCCTGCATGAAACCCACGGGCCCATACCCAGAGTATGATAGAGTGGGTTCCCGGGTACAATCCCAGCCCCCTAAACTCCACCCGCCCGCCTAACGCAGACAGGGCCCGTGCGCTAAGCATAAACAATACCTTTAACAGATAACCCTAACCCTGAACATAACACCCAACCCTGTTCCTATTTCTCCCCTTAACACGTAAACCTCACCGTGCGCCTAACTTTAACCTCTTATCCTAACGTTAATGCATAACCCATTTCCTGAGAACAACCCCTATCCCATAATTCTAACCCTATCTCCTAGTCATCACTGGAACACCTAATCCCTAACCCTAATTCTAAACTGCTAACCCTAACCGTAACCCTACCTACAACCCTAACACTGACAGTAACCCTTACTTCTAACCCCAAGGCTATGCATAACAAAAACCCTAACCCTTGACCCTAACCCTTCACCCTAACCCCTAAGCCTTACCCTAACCCTTAACCTGAATCCTAATCCTAACCATTAAACCTAACCCTAGCTCTTAAAGCTAACCCTAAACCTTACCCTCACGGCTAGACCTAACCCTGACACTAACCTAACACCTAACCCTAACCAGAACCCCTAAAGCTAACCCTGAACACTATCCCTAACCCTAGCAGTAAACTTTAACCCTAAACCTAAGCCCAACCCGTAACCCTAATCCTATCCTTTTACCCTAAAACTAACCCCTAAACCTAACCCTTATACCTCACCCTAACTCTAACCCCAGTCCTAATTCTAACCACACCCCTTCATAAAGCACTAACTCCTAACCGCTAACCCTAACACTAACCAAAAACCCTAATCACTAATCCCTAACCCTAACGCTTAACCTTTACCCTAACCGTTAACGCTCACCCTAAATCTTAACACTCACCCTAACCTTAACCTTTAACTCTAAGCCTAACCCTTAACCCTACAGTAAGGAAGACCCTTAATGCTAATGGGATCCCTTATCCCTAACCCTAACACTACAGCTAAAAATAACCGTAACCTTTGATCCTTAAACCTAACCCCTAACACTTACTTTAACCCCAAAGCCTAACCTTAATACTAATCATTAAATCTAACCCTATCTCTTAACCCTAACGCTAGCCCTTACCCTAACGCCTAGATCTAACCCTAAAACTAAGCTACCGCCTAATCTTAACCTTAAGCCCTAATGGTAACTCTAACATTGAACCCTAAACCTACCCGTAACCCTTAACACTAACCCTATCCGCGAACCTTAACCCTGACCCTAACCATTACCCGCACCCAAGCATTTAACCCTGACCCTACCCCTAATCCTTAATGATAACCCTAACACTAAACCCTAACCCTAAGCCCAAAACTTAACCCTAATCCTATCCCTTAACCCTAACCTTAACCCTAATGCTACCCCCTAAACGTAACCCTAACCCTCACCAGTAAACCTAAACCTAACCTCTAACACAAACCATAGCACATAACTCTAACCCTAAAACTAACCCTAACCCTAACCCTAACCCTAAACCCTAACTCTTAACCTTAACCCTAAGCGTTAACTCTCACGCTAACCTTTAATCCTAACCCTTATCCTAATCTTCAACCCTAAACCTAACACTTAACCCTAACCCTGTGCCAAACCCTAACCCCTCATCTTAACCCTAACCGTAAAACTCAACCCGAAACCAAAGTGTAACCGTTAATCCTAAGAGTAACCTTTAACCCTAACCCTAATCCCTAACCCTAAGCCCTCACCCTAACACTAGACTTCATCCTTCACCCTAACCATAATCCTAACCCTAAATCTAATTCTCAGACTTCTTGCTTTCTTAGAGTTTAGAAACCCTGCCACCCTCCCATGCCATGCGTGAAAGGAGGCTCTACCACTGTGTCCTGCATGAAACCCACAGGCCCATACCCAGAGTATGATAGAGTGGGTTCCCGGGTACAATCCCATCCCCCTAAACTCCCCCGCCCGCCTAATGCAGACACAGCCCGTGCGCTAAGCATAAACAATACCTTTAACAGATAACCCTAACCCTGAACATAACACCCAACCCTGTTCCTATTTCTCCCCTTAACACGTAAACCTCACCGTGCGCCTAACTTTAACCTCTTATCCTAACGTTAATGCATAACCCATTCCCTGAGAACAACCCCTATCCCATAATTCTAACCCTATCTCCTAGTCATCACTGGAACACCTAATCCCTAACCCTAATTCTAAACCGCTAACCCTAACTGGAACCCTACCTACAACCCTAACACTGACAGTAACCCTTACTTCTAACACCAATGCTATGCCTAACAAAAACCCTAACCCTTCACCCAAACCCCTAAGCCTTACGCTAACCCTTAACCCTAATCCTAATCCTAACCATTAAACCTAACCCTAGCTCTTAAAGCTAACCCTAAACCTTACCCTCACGACTAGACCTAACCCTGACACTAACCTAACACCTAACCCTAACCAGAACCCCTAAAGCTAACCCTGAACCCTATCCCTAACCCTAGCAGTAACCTTTAACCCTAAACCTAAGCCCAACCCATAACCCTAATCCTATCCTTTTACCCTAAAACTAACCCCTAAACATAACCCCTATACCTAACCCTAACTCTAACCCCAATCCTAATTCTAACCATACCCCTTCATAAAACACGAACTCCTAACCTCTAACCCTAACACCAACCAAAAACCCTAATCGCTAATCCCTAACCCTAACGCTTAACCTTTACCCTAACCGTTAACCCTCACCCTAATTCTTAACACTGACCCTAACCTTAACCTTTAACTCTAAGCCTAACCCTTAACCCTACAGTAAGGAAGACCCTTAATGCTAATGGGATCCCTTATCCCTAACCCTAACACTACAGCTAAAAATAACCCTAACCTTTGATCCTTAAACCTAACCCCTAACACTTACTTTAACCCCAAACCCTAACCCTAATCCTAAGCATTAAACCTAACCCTATCTCTTAACCCTAACCCTAGCCCTTACCCTAACGCCTAGTTCTAACCCTAAATCTAACCTCCCACCTAATCCTAACCTTAAGCCCTAATGCTAACGCTAACCCTGAACCCTAAACCTACCCGTAACCCTTAACACTAACCCTATCCGTAAACCTTAACCCTGACCCTAACCATTACCCGCATCCAAGCATTTAACCCTGACCCTAACCCTAATCCTTAATGATAACACTAACACTAAACCCTAACCTTAAGCCCAACACTTAACCCTAATCCTATCCCTTAACCCTAACCCTAACCCTAACCCTAATGCTAACCCCTAAACGTAACCCTAACCGTGACCAGTAAACCTAACCCTAACCTCTAACACAAACCATAGCACATAACTCTAACCCTAAAACTAACTCTAACCCTAACCCTAAACCTAAACCCTAACACTTAACCTTAACCCTAAGCGTTAACTCTCACGCTAACCTTTAATCCTAACCCTAATCCTAATCTTCAACCCTAAACCTAACACTTAACCCTAAACGTCTACCAAACCCTAACCCCTCATCTTAACCCTAACCTTAAACCTCAACCCTAAATCAAAGTGTAACCGTTAAATCTAAGAGTAACCTTTAACCCTAACCGTAATCCCTAAGCCTAAGCCCTCACCCTAACACTAAACTTCATCCTTAACCCTAACCATAACCCTAACCCTAAATCTAATTCTCAGACTTCTTGCTTTCTTAGAGTTTAGAAAGCCTGCAATCCTCCCACGCCATGTGTGAAAGGAGGCTCTGCCACAGTGTCCTGCATGAAACCCAGAGGCCCATACACTGCATGCGGTAGAGTGGGTTCCCAGCGACCATCACAGACACCTAACTTTGCCTCCTAGGGCATACAGGGCCCTTGCCCTAAGCATAAACCCTACCCCTCACCCATAAGCCTAACCCACAACCTAACACCTAACCCTGACCCTACTGCTCACCTTAACAGGTAAACCTCACCATAACCCTAACTTTAACCCCATATCTTAACGTTAATGCATGACACCCTGAGAACAAGCCCTATACCGTCATTATAACCCTACCTCCTAGCTATAACCGTAACACCTAATCCCTAATTCTGAAGCGCCAACCCTAACCTTAACCCGACCAACAACACTAACACTAACCCTAACCCCTTACCCTAACCCTACGCCTAAAAGTAACCCTAACCGTTGATCCTTCGTCATAACCCCTAACCTTAACCCTAACCCTTAACCTATTCCCAATCCTAACCATTAAACAGAACCCTAACTCTTAACCCTAACCCTAACCTTTACCCTAATGCCTAGAGATCTAACCCCAACACTGACCTACAGTTAACACTAACCCCAACCCCTAATGCTAACCTTAAACCTGAACCAAGCTCCTAACCCTTAACCCTAACACTATCCCTAACCCCTAAGCCTAACCCCAACTGTTAACCCTCTAACCCTCACCCTGAATCCTAACCCTATCCCTTAACCCTAACCCCTAACCCTAACGCTAAATCCAACCCTAAACCTTACCCTGGCCCCCTAAACCAGACTTAACACCTTACCCCTAACACTAACTCTAACCCTAACCACTAATCCCTAGCACCTAACCCTGACTCGAAACCTAACCCCTAACACGAAAAACCCTAACCCCAACCCCAACCCTAATTCTCACACTACTTCCATTCCCAGAGTGAAGCAAGCCTACAATACAGCCATGCCATGTGTGAGATGAGGCTCCGCCTGAGTCCTGCATGGAGGTCCTCTCCCAAGGCCCAGGGAATGATGTTGTGCTTTCGTGGTGACTCCGACCGCACCCCTCTCACCGTAGATTAACCAGGTCCTGTGCCCTTAAACTGACCGCTAAAGCTAAGCCCTACCACCAACGCTAACCCCTGACCCTGAACCTAAGCCCCGAGCCTAAAGCCCAACATTAACTCTAGACCCTTACCCTAAACCTAATCCCTAACCCTAATGCTAACCCCTAAACCCAACCCTAACCATGAACAGTAAACCTAACCCTAACCCCTAAAACAAACCATAGCACATAACTCTAACCCTAAATCTAACCCTAAGCCTAACCGTAAACCCTAACTCTTAACCTTAACCCTAAGCGTTAACTCTCACGCTAACCTTTAATCCTAACCCTAATCCTAATCTTCAACCCTAAACCTAACACTTAACCCTAAACGTCTACCAAACCCTAACCCCTCATCTTAACCCTAACCGTAAACTCAACCCTAAACCGAACTGTAACCGTTAAACCTAAGAGTAACCTTTAACCCTAACCCTAATCCCTAACCTTAAGCCCTCACCCTAACACTAAACTTCATCCTTAACCCTAACCAGAATCCTAACCCTAAATCTAATTCTCAGACTTCTTGCTTTCTTAGAGTTTAGAAAGCCTGCAATCCTCCCATGCCATGCGTGAAAGGAGGCTCTACCACTGTGTCCTGCATGAAACCCACGGGCCCATACCCAGAGTATGATAGAGTGGGTTCCCGGGTACAATCCCAGCCCCCTAAACTCCTCCAGCCCGCCCAATGCAGACAGGGCCCGTGCGCTAAGCATAAACAATACCTCTAACAGATAACCCTAACCCTGAACATAACACCCAACCCTGTTCCTATTTCTCCCCTTAACACGTAAACCTCACCGTGAGCCTAACTTTAACCTCTTATCCTAACATTAATGCATAACCCATTCCCTGAGAACAACCCCTATCCCATAATTCTAACCCTATCTCCTAGTCATCACTGTGACACCTAATCCCTAACCCTAATTCTAAACCGCTAACCCTAACCGGAACCCTACCTACAACCCTAACACTGACAGTAACCCTTACTTCTAACCCCAACGCTATGCCTAACAAAAACCCTAACCCTTCACCCAAACCCCTAAGCCTTACGCTAACCCTTAACCCTAATCCTAATCCTAACCATTAAACCTAACCCTAGCTCTTAAAGCTAACCCTAAACCTTACCCTCACGACTAGACCTAACCCTGACACTAACCTAACACCTAACCCTAACCAGAACCCCTAAAGCTAAACCTGAACCCTATCCCTAACCCTAGCAGTAAACTTTAACCCTAAACCTAAGCCCAACCCATAACCCTAATCCTATCCTTTTACCCTAAAACTAACCCCTATACCTAACCCTAAATCTAACCCCAATCCTAATTCTAACCATACCCCTTCATAAAACAGGAACTCCTAACCTCTAACCCTAACACTAATCAAAAATCCTAATCGCTAATCCCTAACCCTAACGCTTAACCTTTACCCTAACCGTTAACCCTCACCCTAACTCTTAACACTGACCCTAACCTTAACCATTAACTCTAAGCCTAACCCTTAACCCTACAGTAAGGAAGACCCTTAATGCTAATGGGATCCCTTTTCCCTAACCCTAACACTACAGCTAAAAATAACCCTAACCTTTGATCCTTAAACCTAACCCCTAACACTTACTTTAACCCCAAACCCTAACCCTAATCCTAAGCATTAAACCTAACCCTATCTCTTAACCCTAACCCTAGCCCTTACCCTAACGTCTAGTTCTAATCCTAAATCTAACCTCCCGCCTAATCCTAACCTTAAGCCCTAATGCTAACGCTAACCCTGAACCCTAAACCTACCCGTAACCCTTAACACTAACCCTATCCGTGAACTTTAACCCTGACCCTAACCATTACCCGCACCCAAGCATTTAACCCTGACCCTTACCCTAATCCTTAATGATAACCCTAACACTAAACCCTAACCCTAAGCCCAACACTTAACCCTAATCCTATCCCTTAACCCTAACCCTAACCCTAATGCTACCCCCTAAACGTAACCCTAACCGTGACCGGTAAACCTAACCCTAACCTCTACCACAAACCATAGCACATAAGTCTAACCCTAAAGCTAACCCTAACCCTAACCCTAACCCTAAACCCTAACTCTTAACCTTAACACTAAGCGTTAACTCTCACGCTAACCTTTAATCCTAACCCTAATCCTAATCTTCAACCCTAAACCTAACACTTAACCCTAACCCTGTACCAAACCCTAACCCCTCATCTTAACCCTAACCTTAAACCTCAACCCTAAACCAAAGTGTAACCGTTAAATCTAAGAGTAACCTTTAACCCTAACCGTAATCCCTAAGCCTAAGCCCTCACCCTAACACTAAACTTCATCCTTAACCCTAACCATAACCCTAACCCTAAATCTAATTCTCAGACTTCTTGCTTTCTTAGAGTTTAGAAAGCCTGCAATCCTCCCATGCCATGTGTGAAAGGAGGCTCTGCCACAGTGTCCTGCATGAAACCCAGAGGCCCATACACTGCGTGCGGTAGAGTGGGTTCCCAGCGACCATCACAGACACCTAACTTTGCCTCCTAGGGCATACAGGGCCCGTGCCCTAAGCATAAACCCTACCCCTCACCCATAAGCCTAACCCACAACATAACACCTAACCCTCATCCTACTGCTCACCTTAACAGGTAAACCTCACCATAACCCTAACTTTAACCCCATATCTTAACGTTAATGCATGACACCCTGAGAACAAGCCCTATACCGTCATTATAACCCTACCTCCTAGCTATAACCGTAACACCTAATCCCTAATTCTGAAGCGCCAACCCTAACCTTAACCCGACCAACAACACTAACACTAACCCTAACCCCTTACCCTAACCCTACGCCTAAAAGTAACCCTAACCGTAGATCCTTCGTCATAACCCCTAACCTTAACCCTAACCCTTAACCTATTCCCAATCCTAACCATTAAACAGAACCCTAACTCTTAACCCTAACCCTAACCTTTACCCTAATGCCTAGAGATCTAACCCCAACACTGACCTACAGTTAACACTAACCCCAAACCCTAATGCTAACCTTAAACCTGAACCAAGCTCCTAACCCTTAACCCTAACACTATCCCTAACCCCTAAGCCTAACCCCAACTGTTAACCCTCTAACCCTCACCCTGAATCCTAACCCTATCCCTTAACCCTAACCCCTAACCCTAATGATAACTCCAACACTTAACCTTACCCTGGCCCCCTAACCCAGACTTAACACCTTACCCCTAACACTAACTCTAACCCTAACCACTAATCCCTAGCACCTAACCCTGACTCGAAACCTAACCCCAAACACGAAAAACCCTAACCCCAACCCCAACCCTAATTCTCACACTACTTCCATTCCCAGAGTGAAGCAAGCCTACAATACAGCCATGCCATGTGTGAGATGAGGCTCCGCCTGAGTCCTGCATGGAGGTCCTCTCCCAAGGCCCAGGGAATGATGTTGTGCTTTCGTGGTGACTCCGACCGCACCCCTCTCACCGTAGATTAACCAGGTCCTGTGCCCTTAAACTGACCGCTAAAGCTAAGCCCTACCACCAGCGCTAACCCCTGACCCTGAACCTAAGCCCCGAGCCTAAAGCCCAACATTAACTCTAGACCCTTACCCTAAACCTAATCCCTAACGCTAATGCTAACTCCTAAACCCAACCCTAACCGTGAACAGTAAACCTAACCCTAACCCCTAACACAAATCATAGCACATAACTCTAACCCTAAGCCTAACCGTAAACCCTAACTCTTAACCTTAACCTTAAGCGTTAACTCTCACGCTAACCTTTAATCCTAACCCTAATCCTAATCTTCAACCCTAAACCTAACACTTAACCCTAAACGTCTACCAAACCCTAACCCCTCATCTTAACCCTAACCGTAAACCTCAACCCTAAACCGAACTGTAACCGTTAAACCTAAGAGTAACCTTTAACCCTAACCCTAATCCCTAACCTTAAGCCCTCACCCTAACACTAAACTTCATCCTTAACCCTAACCAGAATCCTAACCCTAAATCTAATTCTCAGACTTCTTGCTTTCTTAGAGTTTAGAAAGCCTGCAATCCTCCCATGCCATGCGTGAAAGGAGGCTCTACCACTGTGTCCTGCATGAAACCCACGGGCCCATACCCAGAGTATGATAGAGTGGGTTCCCGGGTACAATCCCAGCCCCCTAAACTCCCCCCGCCCGCCTAATGCAGACAGGGCCCGTGCGCTAAGCATAAACAATACCTTTAACAGATAACCCTAACCCTGAACATAACACCCAACCCTGTTCCTATTTCTCCCCTTAACACGTAAACCTCACCGTGCGCCTAACTTTAACCTCTTATCCTAACGTTAATGCATAACCCATTTCCTGAGAACAACCCCTATCCCATAATTCTAACCCTATCTCCTAGTCATCACTGGAACACCTAATCCCTAACCCTAATTCTAAACCGCTAACCCTAACCGTAACCCTACCTACAACCCTAACACTGACAGTAACCCTTACTTCTAACCCCAATGCTATGCCTAACAAAAACCCTAACCCTTGACCCCAACCCTTCACCCTAACCCCTAAGCCTTACCCTAACCCTTAACCCTAATCCTAATCCTAACCATTAAACCTAACCCTAGCTCTTAAAGCTAACCCTAAACCTTACCCTCACGGCTAGACCTAACCCTGACACTAACCTAACACCTAACCCTAACCAGAACCCCTAAAGCTAACCCTGAACACTATCCCTAACCCTAGCAGTAAACTTTAACCCTAAACCTAAGCCCAACCCGTAACCCTAATCCTATCCTTTTACCCTAAAACTAACCCCTAAACCTAACCCCTATACCTCACCCTAACTCTAACCCCAGTCCTAATTCTAACCATACCCCTTCATAAAGCACTAACTCCTAACCGCTAACCCTAACACTAACCAAAAACCCTAATCACTAATCCCTAACCCTAACGCTTAACCTTTACCCTAACCGTTAACCCTCACCCTAAATCTTAACACTCACCCTAACCTTACCCTTTAACTCTAAGCCTAACCCTTAACCCTACAGTAAGGAAGACCCTTAATGCTAATGGGATCCCTTATCCCTAACCCTAACACTACAGCTAAAAATAACCCTAGCCTTTGATCCTTAAACCTAACCCCTAACACTTACTTTAACCCCAAACCCTAACCCTAATCCTAAGCATTAAACCTAACCCTATCTCTTAAACCTAACGCTAGCCCTTACCCTAACGCCTAGATCTAACCCTAAATCTAACCTACCGCCTAATCCTAACCTTCAGCCCTAATGCTAACTCTAACCCTGAACCCTAAACCTACCCGTAACATTTAACACTAACCCTATCTGTGAACCTTAACCCTGACCCTAACCATTACCCGCACCCAAGCATTTAACCCTGACCCTACCCCTAATCCTTAATGATAACCCTAACACCTAAACCTAACCCTAAGCACAACACTTAACCCTAATCCTATCCCTGAACCCTAACCCTAATGCTAACCCCTAAACGTAACCCTAACCGTCATCAATAAATCTAACCCTAACCTCTAACATAAAGCATAGCACATAACTCTAACCCTAAAACTAACCCTAACCCTAACCCTAAACCTAACCCTTAACCTTAACACTAAGCGTTAACTCTCACGCTAACCTTTAATCCTAACCCTAATCCTAATCTTCAACCCTAAACCTAACACTTAACCCTAACCCTGTACCAAACCCTAACCCCTCATCTTAACCCTAACCGTAAACCTCAACCCGAAACCAAAGTGTAACCGTTAAACCTAAGAGTAACCTTTAACCCTAACCCTAATCCCTAACCCTAAGCCCTCACCCTAACACTAAACTTCATCCTTAACCCTAACCATAATCCTAACCCTAAATCTAATTCTCAGACTTCTTGCTTTCTTAGAGTTTAGAAAGCCTGCAATCCTCCCATGCCATGCGTGAAAGGAGGCTCTACCACTGTGTCCTGCATGAAACCCATGGGCCCATACCCAGAGTATGATAGAGTGGGTTCCCGGGTACAATCCCAGCCCCCTAAACTCCCCCCGCCCGCCTAATGCAGACAGGGCCCGTGCGCTAAGCATAAACAATACCTTTAACAGATAACCCTAACCCTGAACATAACACCCAACCCTGTTCCTATTTCTCCCCTTAACACGTAAACCTCACTGTGCACCTAACTTTAACCTCTTATCCTAACGTTAATGCATAACCCATTTCCTGAGAACAAGCCCTGTCCCATAATTCTAACCCTATCTCCTAGTCATCACTGTGACACCTAATCCCTAACCCTAATTCTAAACCGCTAACCCTAACCGTAACCCTACCTACAACCCTAACACTGACAGTAACCCTTACTTCTAACCCCAATGCTATGCCTAACAAAAACCTCAACCCTTGACCCTAACCCTTCACCCTAACCCCTAAGCCTTACCCTAACCCTTAACCCTAATCCTAATCCTAACCATTAAACCTAACCCTAGCTCTTAAAGCTAACCCTAAACCTTACCCTCACGACCAGACCTAACCCTGACACTAACCTAACACCTAACACTAACCAGAACCCCTAAAGCTAACCCTGAACCCTATCCCTAACCCTAGCAGTAAACTTTAACCCTAAACCTAAGCCCAACCCGTAACCCTAATCCTATCCTTTTACCCTAAAACTAACCCCTAAACCTAACCCGTATACCTCACCCTAACTCTAACCCCAATCCTAAATCTAACCATACCCCTTCATAAAACACTAACTCCTAACCGCTAACCCTAACACTAACCAAAAACCCTAATCGCTAATCCCTAACCCTAATGCTTAACCTTTACCCTAACCGTTAACCCTCACCCTAAATCTTAACACTGACTCTAACCTTAACCTTTAACTCTAAGCCTATCCCTTAACCCTACAGTAAGGAAGACCCTTAATGCTAATGGGATTCCTTATCCCTAACCCTAACACTACAGCTAAAAATAACCCTAACCTTTGATCCTTAAACCTAACCCCTAACACTTACTTTAACCCCAAACCCTAACCCTAATCCTAAGCATTAAACCTAACCCTATCTCTTAACCCTAACGCTAGCCCTTACCCTAACGCCTAGATCTAACCCTAAATCTAACCTACCGCCTAATCCTAACCTTAAGCCCTAATGCTAACTCTAACTCTGAACCCTAAACCTACCCGTAACCCTTAACACTAACCCTATCCGTGAACCTTAACCCTGACCCTAACCATTACCCGCACCCAAGCATTTAACCCTGACCCTACCACTAATCCTTAATGATAACCCTAACACTAAACCCTAACCCTAAGCCCAACACTTAACCCTAATCCTATCCCTTAACCCTAACCCTAACCCTAATGCTAACCCCTAAATGTAACCCTAACCGTCACTAGTAAACCTAACCCTAACCTCTAACACAAACCATAGCACATAACTCTAACCCTAAAACTAACCCTAACCCTAACCCTAACCCTAAATCTTATCTGTTAACCTTAACCCTAAGCGTTAACTCTCATGCTAACCTTTAATCCTAACCCTAATCCTTAGCTTCAACCCTAAACCTAACACTTAACCCTAACCCTGTACCAAACCCTAACCCCTCATCTTAACCCTAACCGTAAACCTCAACCCGAAACCAAAGTGTAACCGTTAAACCTAAGAGTAACCTTTAACCCTAACCCTAATCCCTAATCCTAAGCCCTCACCCTAACACTAAACTTCATCCTTCACCCTAACCAGAATCCTAACCCTAAATCTAATTCTCAGACTTCTTGCTTTCTTAGAGTTTAGAAAGCCTGCAATCCTCCCATGCCATGCGTGAAAGGAGGCTCTACCACTGTGTCCTGCATGAAACCCATGGGCCCATACCCAGAGTATGATAGAGTGGGTTCCCGGGTACAATCCCAGCCCCCTAAAAACCCCCGCCCGCCTTATGCAGACAGGGCCCGTGCGCTAATCATAAACAATACCTTTAACAGATAACCCTAACCCTGAACATAACACCCAACCCTGTTCCTATTTCTCCCCTTAACACGTAAACCTCACCGTGAGCCTAACTTTAACCACTTATCCTAACGTTAATGCATAACCCATTTCCTGAGAACAACCCCTATCCCATAATTCTAACCCTATCTCCTAGTCATCACTGTGACACCTAATCCCTAACCCTAATTCTAAACCGCTAACCCTAACCGTAACCCTACCTACAACCCTAACACTGACAGTAACCCTTACTTCTAACCCCAACGCTATGCCTAACAAAAACCCTAACCCTTGACCCTAACCCTTCACCCTAACCCCTAAGCCTTACCCTAACCCTTAACCCTAATCCTAATCCTAACCATTAAACCTAACCCTAGCTCTTAAAGCTAACCCTAAACCTTACCCTCACGACTAGACCTAACCCTGACACTAACCTAACACCTAACCCTAACCAGAACCCCTAAAGCTAACCCTGAACCCTATCCCTAACCCTAGCAGTAAACTTTAACCCTAAACTTAAGCCCAACCGGTAACCCTAATCCTATCCTTTTACCCTGAAACTAACCCCTAAACCTAACCCCTATACCTCACCCTAACTCTAAACCCAGTCCTAATCCTAACCATACCCCTTCATAAAACACTAACTCCTAACCGCTAACCCTAACACTAACCAAAAACCCTAATCACTAATCCCTAACCCTAACGCTTAACCTTTACCCTAACCGTTAACCCTCACCCTAAATCTTAACACTGACCCTAACCTTCACCTTTAACTCTAAGCCTAACCCTTAACCCTACAGTAAGGAAGACCCTTTATGCTAATGGGATCCCTTATCCCTAACCCTAACACTACAGCTAAAAATAACCCTAACCTTGGATCCTTAAACCTAACCCCTAACACTTACTTTAACCCCAAACCCTAACCCTAATCCTAAGCATTAAACCTAACCCTATCTCTTAACCCTAACGCTAGCCCTTACCCTAACGCCTAGATCTAACCCTAAATCTAACCTACCGCCTAATCCTAACCTTCAGCCCTAATGCTAACTCTAACCCTGAACCCTAAACCTACCGGTAACCCTTAACACTAACCCTATCCGTGAACCTTAATCCTGACCCTAACCATTACCCGCACCCAAGCATTTAACCCTGACCCTAACCCTAATCCTTAATGCTAACATTAACACTAAACCCTAATCCTATCCCTTAACCCTAACCCTAACCCTAACCCTAATGCTAACCCCTAAACGTAACCCTAACCGTCACCAGTAAACCTAACCCTAACCTCTAACACAAACCATAGCACATAACTCTAACCCTAAAACTAACCCTAACCCTAAACCCTAACTCTTAACCTTAACCCTAAGCGTTAACTCTCACGCTAACCTTTAATCCTAACCCTAATCCTAATCTTCAACCCTAAACCTAACACTTAACCCTAACCCTGTACCAAACCCTAACCCCTCATCTTAACCCTAACCGTAAACCTCAACCCTAAACCAAAGTGTAACCGTTATACCTAAGAGTAACCTTTAACCCTAACCCTAATCCCTAACACTAAGCCCTCACCCTAACACAAAACTTCATCCTTAACCCTAACCAGAATCCTAACCCTAAATCTAATTCTCAGACTTCTGGCTTTCTTAGAGTTTAGAAAGCCTGCAATCCTCCCATGCCATGCGTGAAAGGAGGCTCTACCACTGTGTCCTGCATGAAACCCACGGGCCCATACCCAGAGTATGATAGAGTGGGTTCCCGGGTACAATCCCAGCCCCCTAAACTCCCCCCGCCCGCCTAATGCAGACAGGGCCCGTGCGCTAAGCATAAACAATACCTTTAACAGATAACCCTAACCCTGAACATAACACCCAACCCTGTTCCTATTTCTCCCCTTAACACGTAAACCTGACCGTGCGCCTAACTTTAACCTCTTATCCTAACGTTAATGCATAACCCATTTCCTGAGAATAACCCCTATCCCATAATTCTAACCCTATCTCCTAGTCATCACTGTGACACCTAATCCCTAACCCTAATTCTAAACCGCTAACCCTAACCGTAACCCTACCTACAACCCTAACACTGACAGTAACCCTTACTTCTAACCCCAACGCTATGCCTAACAAAACCCCTAACCCTTGACCCTAACCCTTCACCCTAACCCCTAAGCCTTACCCTAACCCTTAACCCTAATCCTAATCCTAACCATTAACCTAAGCCTAGCTCTTAAAGCTAACCCTAAACCTTACCCTCACGACTAGACCTAACCCTGACACTAACCTAACACCTAACCCTAACCAGAACCCCTAAAGCTAACCCTGAACCCTATCCCTAACCCTAGCAGTAAACTTTAACCCTAAACCTAAGCCCAACCTGTAACCCTAATCCTATCCTTTTACCCTAAAACTAACCCCTAAACCTAACCCCTATACCTCACCCTAACTCTAACCCCAATCCTAATTCTAACCATACCCCTTCATAAAACACTAACTCCTAACCGCTAACCCTAACACTAACCAAATACCCTAATCACTAATCCCTAACCCTAACGCTTAACCTTTACCCTAACCGTTAACCCTCACCCTGAATCTTAACACTGACCCTAACCTTAACCTTTAACTCTAAGCCTAACCCTTAACCCTACAGGAAGGAAGACCCTTAATGCTAATGGAATCCCTTATCCCTAACCCTAACACTACAGCTAAAAATATCCCTAACCTTGGATGCTTAAACCTAACCCCTAACACTTACTTTAACCCCAAACCCTAACCCTAATCCTAAGCATTAAACCTAATTCTATCTCTTAACCCTAACGCTAGCCCTTACCCTAACGCCTAAATCTAACCCTAAGTCTAACCTACCGCCTAATCCTAACCTTAAGCACTAATACTAACACTAACCCTGAACCCTAAACCTACCCGTAACCCTTAACACTAACCCTATCCGTGAACCTTAACCCTGACCCTAACCATTACCCGCACCCAAGCATTTAACCCTGCTTCTAACCCTAATCCTTAATGATAAACCTAACACTAAACCCTAACCCTAAGCCCAACACTTAACCCTAATCCTATCCCTCAACCCTAACCCTAACCCTAATGATACCCCCTAAACGTAACCCTAACCGTGACCAGTAAACCTAACCCTAACCTCTAACACAAACCATAGCACATAACTCTAACTCTAAAGCTAACCCTAACCCTAACCCTAACCGTAAACCTTAACACTTAACCTTAACCCTAAGCGTTAACTCTCACGCTAACCTTTAATCCTAACCCTAATCCTAATCTTCCACCCTAAACCTAACACTTAACCCTAACCCTGTACCAAACCCTAACCCCTCATCTTAACCCTAACCGTAAACCTCAACCCTAAACCAAAGTGTAACCGTTAAACCTAAGAGTAACCTTTAACCCTAACCCTAATCCCTAACCCTAAGCCCTCACCTTAACACTAAACTTCATCCTTAACCCTAACCAGAATCCTAACCCTAAATCTCATTCTCAGACTTCTTGCTTTCTTAGAGTTTAGAGAGCCTGCAATCCTCCCATGCCATGTGTGAAAGGAGGCTCTACCACTGTGTTCTGCATGAAACCCACGGGCCCATACCCAGAGTATGATAGAGTGGGTTCCCGGGTACAATCCCAGCCCCCTAAACTCCCCCCGCCCGCCTAATGCAGACAGGGCCCGTGCGCTAAGCATAAACAATACCTTTAACAGATAACCCTAACCCTGAACATAACACCCAACCCTGTTCCTATTTCTCCCCTTAACACGTAAACCTCACCGTGCGCCTAACTTTAACCTCTTATCCTAACGTTAATGCATAACCCATTTCCTGAGAACAACCCCTATCCCATAATTCTAACCCTATCTCCTAGTCATCACTGTGACACCTAATCCCTAACCCTAATTCTAAACCGCTAACCCTAACCGTAACCCTACCTACAACCCTAACACTGACAGTAACCCTTATTTCTAACCCCAACGCTATGCCTAACAAAAACCCTAACCCTTGACCCTAACCCTTCACCCTAACCCCTAAGCCTTACCCTAACCCTTAACCCTAATCCTAATCCTAACCATTAAACCTAACCCTAGCTCTTAAAGCTAACCCTAAACCTTACCCTCACGACTAGACCTAACCCTGACACTAACCTAACACCTAACCCTAACCAGAACCCCTAAAGCTAACCCTGAACCCTATCCCTAACCCTAGCAGTAAACTTTAACCCTAAACCTAAGCCCAACCCGTAACCCTAATCCTATCCTTTTACCCTAAAACTAACCCCTAAACCTAACCCCTATACCTCACCCTAACTCTAACCCCAATCCTAATTCTTTTTTTTTTTTTTTTTTGAAATAATATGGGTAATATTCATGATAAATTATTAAGTGAACAGTGCAAGTTAAAAACAATAGTTTCATATTTTTTTCCCACCCCCCCTTTCCCGAGTCAGCACCTTCAAGTGTTACCACTCCCCAAAAGGTGTGCAATGCACTCATTGTGTAGGCATACCCCCATCCCCTCCCCCACCCCCCACCTCAGTCTGATGTCCAATTGGTGTCATTCCCAGATTTGTATTTAGGTGATGATCAGGGAAACCAATTTTCTGGTGAGTACATGTGATGCTTGTTTTTCCATTCTTGGGATACTTCACTTAATATAATGGGTTCCAACTCTCTCCAGGAGAACCATAGAGATGTCGTATCTTCATCATTCCTTATAGCTGAGTAATATTCCATGGTATACATATACCACAGTTTACTAATCCAATCATGTATTGATGGGCATTTGGGTTGTTTCCACATCTTTGCTATTGTGAATTGTGCTGCTATAAACATTTGGGTACACGTGCCTTTGTAACAGAATGACCTTTTTTCCTTTGGGTATATGCCCAGTAATGGGATTGCTGGGTCAAATGGCAGGTCTACTTGAATCTGTTTAAGATACCTCCATAATGCTTTCCACAGGGGTTGCACTAGTTTGCAGTCCCACCAGCAGTGTATTAGTGTTCCTGTCTCTCCACACCCACGCCAACATGTGTTGTTTTGGGTTTTTTTGATAAAGGCCATTCTCACTGGGGTTAAGTGATATCTCATTGTGGTTTTGATTTGCATTTCCCTGATGATTAGAAAACATTGCAATGAAGTTCTACCCAACAAGCTGAACAAAAAACCGTCTCACTTATCGGTTTTCTCAATAAATGTGAATGGCTTGAATTCCCCGCTCAAGAGACATAGACTGGCCCAATGGATAAAAAAGCACAAGCCAAGTATCTGCTGTCTCCAAGAAACCCACCTAACGAGCAAAGATGCATTTAGACTGAAAGTAAAAGGATGGAAATCGGTATTTCAAGCAAACGGTAACGAAAAGAAAGCTGGTGTGGCAATCTTAATTTCCAATAACTTAGCTTTCAAACCAACAAAAATAATAAAAGACAAAAATGGCTACTACATACTGGTCAAGGGCACAATTCAACAAGAAGCCATGACTATACTCAATATATATGCACCCAACCTAGGTGCACCTAGATTCATAAAGCAAACCCTACTAGATCTGAACCAGATGATAGATAATAATACTGTAATAGCTGGAGACTTTAACACCCCACTGACAGTACAGGACAGATCCTCTAAACAGAAAATAAACAAAGACATAATGGACCTAAATAGAATGCTAGAACAAATGGGCATGGCTGACATCTATAGGACATTCTACCCAAAGTCCACAGAATATACATTCTTCTCATCAGCTCACGGGACATTCTCTAAGATTGACCATGTCCTAGGACATAAATCATGTCTTCAAAAATTCAAAAAAATAGAAATTATACCATGCATCTTCTCAGATCACAGCGGAATAAAAGTAACAATGATCACAAACAGAAACGCTCACTCTTACTCAAAGTCATGGAAGCTAAATAACCTTCTCCTGAATAATTATTCTATAAAAGAAGAAATCAAGATGGAAATCAAAAATTTCTTTGAATTAAATGACAATGGAGATACAACTTATCAAAATCTATGGGATGCAGCTAAAGCAGTCCTGAGAGGAAAATTCATATCCATAAATGCCTATATCAAAAAGACAGAAAACATGCAAATAGACAACCTAACGAATAGACTCAAAGAGCTGGAGAAAGAAGAACAGAACGATCCCAAACCCAGCAGAAGGCGAGAAATTACTAAGATCAAATCAGAACTAAATGAAAAGGACAACAAATAAACTATAAGGGAAATTAATAAAACAAAAAGTTGGTTCTTTGAAAAGATAAACAAAATAGACACACCCCTGGCTAGACTAACCAAGAGCACAAAAGTAAAATCTCTAATAACCTCCATTAGGAACATGAAAGGAGAAATCACAACCGATGCTACAGAGATACAAGATATCATCTATGAATTCTACAAAAATCTTTATGCACACAAACTGGAGAACGTGGAGGAAATGGACAAATTTTTAGAGACACATAGTCTTCCCAGGCTCAACCAGGAAGAAATAGAGTACCTGAACAGACCAATATCAAGAACTGAAATCGAAACAGCAATAAAAAACCTTCCCAAAAAGAAAAGCCCTGGTCCAGATGGGTTCACACCTGAATTTTACCATACATACAAAGAAGAACTGGTGCCCATCCTACATAAACTATTCTCCAATATTGAGAAGGATGGAGTTCTCCCCAACACGTTCTACCAAGCCAATATAACATTAATACCAATCCTAATTCTAACCATACCCCTTCATAAAACACTAACTCCTAACCGCTAACCCTAACACTAACCAAAAACCCTAATCACTAATCCCTAACCCTAACGCTTAACCTTTACCCTAACCGTTAACCCTCACCCTAAATCTTAACACTGACCCTAACATTAACCTTTAACTCTAAGCCTAACCCTTAACCCTACAGTAAGGAAGACCCTTAATGATAATGGGATCCCTTATCCCTAACCCTAACACTACAGCTAAAAATAACCCTAACCTTGGATCCTTAAACCTAACCCCTAACACTTACTTTAACCCCAAACCCTAACCCTAATCCTAAGCATTAAACCTAACCCTATCTCTTAACCCTAACGCTAGCCCTTACCCTAACGCCTAGATCTAACCCTAAATCTAACCTACCGCCTAATCCTAACCTTAAGCCCTAATGCTAACACTAACCCTGAACCCTAAACCTACCCGTAACCCTTAACACTAACCCTATCTGTGAACCTTAACCCTGACCCTAACCATTACCCGCACCCAAGCATTTAACCCTGATTCTAACCCTAATCCTTAATGATAAACCTAACACTAAACCCTAATCCTAAGCCCAGCACTTAACCCTAATCCTATCCCTTAACCCTAACCCTAACCCTAATGCTACCCCCTAAACGTTACCCTAACCGTGACCAGTAAACCTAACCCTAACCTCTAACACAAACCATAGCACATAACTCTAACCCTAAAACTAACCCTAACCCTAAACCTAACCCTAAACTCTAACTCTTAACCTTAACCCTAAGCGTTAACTCTCACGCTAACCTTTAATCCTAACCCTAATCCTAATCTTCAACCCTAAACCTAACACTTAACCCTAACCCTGTACCAAAACCTAACCCCTCATCTTAACCCTAACCGTAAGCCTCAACCCTAAACCAAAGTGTAACCGTTAAACCTAAGAGTAACCTTTAACCCTAACCCTAATCCCTAACCCTAAGCCCTCACCCTAACACTAAACTTCATCCTTAACCCTAACCAGAATCCTAACCCTAAATCTAATTCTCAGACTTCTTGCTTTCTTAGAGTTTAGAAAGCCTGCAATCCTCCCATGCCATGCGTGAAAGGAGGCTCTACCACTGTGTCCTGCATGAAACCCACGGGCCCATACCCAGAGTATGATAGAGTGGGTTCCCGGGTACAATCCCAGCCCCCTAAACTCCCCCCGCCCGCCTAATGCAGACAGGGCCCGTGCGCTAAGCATAAACAATACCTTTAACAGATAACCCTAACCCTGAACATAACACCCAACCCTGTTCCTATTTCTCCCCTTAACACGTAAACCTCACCGTGCGCCTAACTTTAACCTCTTATCCTAACGTTAATGCATAACCCATTTCCTGAGAACAACCCCTATCCCATAATTCTAACCCTATCTCCTAGTCATCACTGTGACACCTAATCCCTAACCCTAATTCTAAACCGCTAACCCTAACCGTAACCCTACCTACAACCCTAACACTGACAGTAACCCTTACTTCTAACCCCAACGCTATGCATAACAAAAACCCTAACCCTTGACCCTAATCCTTCACCCTAACCCCTAAGCCTTACCCTAACCCTTAACCCTAAACCTCATCCTAACCATTAAACCTAACCCTAGCTCTTAAAGCTAACCCTAAACCTTACCCTCACGACTAGACCTAACCCTGACACTAACCTAACACCTAACCCTAACCAGAACCCCTAAAGCTAACCCTGAACCCTATCCCTAACCCAAGCAGTAAACTGTAACCCGAAACCTAAGCCCAACCCGTAACCCTAATACTATCCTTTTACCCTAAAACTAACCGCTAATCCTAACACCTATACCTCACCCTAACTCTAACCCCAATCCTAATTCTAACCATACACCTTCATAAAACACTAACTCCTAAACGCTAACCCTAACACTAACCAAAAACCCTAATCACTATTGCCTAACCCTAACGCTTAACCGTTACCCTGACCGTTAACCCTCACCCTAAATCATAACACTGACCCTAACCTTAACCTTTAACTCTAAGCCTAACCCTTAACCCTACAGTAAGGAAGACCCTTAATGCTAATGGGATCCCTTATCCCGAACCCTAACACTACAGCTAATAATAACCCTAACCTTGGATCCTTAAACCTAACCCCTAACACTTACTTTAACCCCAAACCCTAACCCTAATCCTAAGCATTAAACCTAAACCTATCTCTTAACCCTAACGCTAGTCCTTACCCTAACGCCTAGATCTAAACCTAAATCTAACGTACGGTCTAATCCTAACCTTAAGCCCTAATGCTAACACTAACCATGAAACCTAAACCTACCCGTAACCCTTAACACTAACCCTATCCGTGAACCTAAACCCTGACCCTAACAATTACCCGCACCCAAGCATTTAACACTGACCCTAACCCTTATCCTTAATGCTAACCCTAACACTAAACCCTAACCCTAAGCCCAACACTTAACCCTAATGCTATCCCTTAACCCTAACCCTAACCCTAATGCTACCCCCACAACATAACCCTAACCATGACCAGTAAACCTAACCCTAACCTCTAACACAAACCATAGCACATAACTCTAACCCTAAAACTAACCCTAACCCTAACCCTCACCCTAAACCCTACCACTTAACCTTAATCCTAAGCGTTAACTCTCACGCTAACCTTTAATCCTAACCCTAATCCTAATCTTCAACCCTAAACCTAACACTTAACCCTAACCCTGTACCAAACCCTAACCCCTCATCTTAACACTAACCGTAAACCTCAACCCTAAACCAAAGTGTAACCGGTAAACCTAAGAGTAACCTTTAACCCTAACCCTAATCCCTAACCCTAAGCCCTCACCCTAACACTAAACTTCATCATTAACCCTAACCAGAATCCTAACCCTAAATCTAATTCTCAGACTTCTTGCTTTCTTAGAGTTTAGAAAGCCTGCTATCCTCCCATGCCATGCGTGAAAGGAGGCTCTACCACTGTGTCCTGCATGAAACCCACGGGCCCATACCCAGAGTATGATAGAGTGGGTTCCCGGGTACAATCCCAGCCCCCTAAACTCCCCCCGCCCGCCTAATGCAGACAGGGCCCGTGCACTAAGCATAAACAATACCTTTAACAGATAACCCTAACCCTGAACATAACACCCAACCCTGTTCCTATTTCTCCCCTTAACACGTAAACCTCACCGTGCGCCTAACTTTAACCTCTTATCCTAACGTTAATGCATAACCCATTTCCTGAGAACAACCCCTATCCCATAATTCTAACCCTATCTCCTAGTCATCACTGTGACACCTAATCCCTAACCCTAATTCTAAACCGCTAACCCTAACCGTAACCCTACCTACAACCCTAACACTGACAGTAACCCTTACTTCTAACCCCAACGCTATGCCTAACAAAAACCCTAACCGTTGACCCTAACCCTTCACCCTAACCCCTAAGCCTTACCCTAACCCTTAACCCTAATCCTAATCCTAACCATTAACCTAAGCCTAGCTCTTAAAGCTAACCCTAAACCTTACCCTCACGACTAGACCTAACCCTGACACTAACCTAACACCTAACCCTAACCAGAACCCCTAAAGCTAACCCTGAACCCTATCCCTAACCCAAGCAGTAAACTTTAACCCGAAACCTAAGCCCAAGCCTTAAGCCTAATCCTATCCTTTTACCCTAAAACTAACCCCTAAACCTAACCCCTATACCTCACCCTAATTCTAACCCCAATCCTAATTCTAACCATACCCCTTCATAAAACACTAACTCCTAACCGCTAACCCTAACACTAACCAAAAACCCTAATCACTAATCACTAACCCTAACGCTTAAGCATTACCCTGACCGTTAACACTCACCCTAAATCTTAACACTGACCCTAACCTTAACCTTTAACTCTAAGCCTAACCCTTAACCCTACAGTAAGGAAGACCCTTAATGCTAATGGGATCCCTTATCCCTAACCCTCACACTACAGCTAAAAACAACCCTAACCTTTGATCCTTAAACCTAACCCCTAACACTTACTTTAACCCCAAACACTAACCCTAATCCTAAGCATTAAACCTAACCCTATCTCTTAACCCTAACGCTAGCCCTTACCCTAACGCCTACATCTAACCCTAAATCTAACCTACCGCCTAATCCTAACCTTAAGCCCTAATGCTAACACTAACCATGAACCCTAAACCTACCCGTAACCCTTAACACTAACCCTATCCGTGAACCTTAACCCTGACCCTAACCATTACCCGCACCCAAGCATTTAACCCTGATTCTAACCCTAATCCTTAATGATAAACCTAACACTAAACCCTAACCCTAAGTCCAACACTTAACCCTAATCCTATCCCTTAACCCTAACCCTAACCCTAAGGCTACCCCATAAACGTAACCCTAACCGTGACCAGTAAACCTAACCCTAACCTCTAACACAAACCATAGCACAAAACTCTAACCCTAAAACTAACCCTAACCCTCACCCTAAACCCTACCACTTAACCTTAATCCTAAGCGTTAACTCTCACGCTAACCTTTAATCCTAACCCTAATCCTAATCTTCAACCCTAAACCTAACACTTAACCCTAACCCTGTACCAAACCCTAACCCCTCATCTTAACCCTAACCGTAAACCTCAACCCTAAACCAAAGTGTAACCGGTAAACCTAAGAGTAACCTTTAACCCTAACCCTAATCCCTAACCCTAAGCCCTCACCCTAACACTAAACTTCATCCTTAACCCTAACCAGAATCCTAACCCTAAATCTAATTCTCAGACTTCTTGCTTTCTTAGAGTTTAGAAAGCCTGCTATCCTCCCATGCCATGCGTGAAAGGAGGCTCTACCACTGTGTCCTGCATGAAACCCACGGGCCCATACCCAGAGTATGATAGAGTGGGTTCCCGGGTACAATCCCAGCCCCCTAAACTCCCCCCGCCCGCCTAATGCAGACAGGGCCCGTGCGCTAAGCATAAACAATACCTTTAACAGATAACCCTAACCCTGAACATAACACCCAACCCTGTTCCTATTTCTCCCCTTAACACGTAAACCTCACCGTGCGCCTAACTTTAACCTCTTATCCTAACGTTAATGCATAACCCATTTCCTGAGAACAACCCCTATCCCATAATTCTAACCCTATCTCCTAGTCATCACTGTGACACCTAATCCCTAACCCTAATTCTAAACCGCTAACCCTAACCGTAACCCTACCTACAACCCTAACACTGACAGTAACCCTTACTTCTAACCCCAACGCTATGACTAACAAAAACCCTAACCCTTGACCCTAACCCTTGACCCTAACCCCTAAGCCTTACCATAACCCTTAACCCTAATCCTAATCCTAACCATTAAACCTAACCCTAGCTCTTAAAGCTAACCCTAAACCTTACCCTCACGACTAGACCTAACCCTGACACTAACCTAACACCTTACCCTAACCAGAACCCCTAAAGCTAACCCTGAACCCTATCCCTAACTCCAGCAGGAAACTTTAACCCTAAACCTAAGCCCAACCCGTAACCCTTATCCTATCCTTTTACCCTAAAACTAACCCCTAAACCTAACCCCTATACCTCACCCTAACTCTAACCCCAATCCTAATTCTAACCATACCCCTTCATAAAACACTAACTCCTAACCGCTAACCCTAACACTAACCAAAAACCCTAATCACTAATCCCTAACCCTAACGCTTAACCTTTACCCTAACCGTTAACCTTCACCCTAAATCTTAACACTGACCCTAACCTTAACCTTTAACTCTAAGCCTAACCCTTAACCCTACAGGAAGGAAGACCCTTAATGCTAATGGGATCCCTTATCCCTAACCCTAACACTACAGCTAAAAATAACCCTAACCTTGGATCCTTAAACCTAACCCCTAACACTTACTTTAACCCCAAACCCTAACCCTAATCCTAAGCATTAAACCTAATTCTATCTCTTAACCCTAACGCTAGCCCTTACCCTAACGCCTAGATCTAACCCTAAGTCTAACCTACCGCCTAATCCTAACCTTAAGCACTAATACTAACACTAACCCTGAACCCTAAACCTACCCGTAACCCTTAACACTAACCCTATCCGTGAACCTTAACCCTGACCCTAACCATTACCCGCACCCAAGCATTTAACCCTGCTTCTAACCCTAATCCTTAATGATAAACCTAACACTAAACCCTAACCCTAAGCCCAACACTTAACCCTAATCCTATCCCTCAACCCTAACCCTAACCCTAATGATACCCCCTAAACGTAACCCTAACCGTGACCAGTAAACCTAACCCTAACCTCTAACACAAACCATAGCACATAACTCTAACTCTAAAGCTAACCCTAACCCTAACCCTAACCGTAAACCTTAACACTTAACCTTAACCCTAAGCGTTAACTCTCACGCTAACCTTTAATCCTAATCCTAATCTTCCACCCTAAACCTAACACGTAACCCTAACCCTGTACCAAACCCTAACCCCTCATCTTAACCCTAACCGTAAACCTCAACCCTAAACCAAAGTGTAACCGTTAAATCTAAGAGTAACCTTTAACCCTAACCCTAATCCCTAACCCTAAGCCCTCACCTTAACATTAAACTTCATCCTTAACCCTAACCAGAATCCTAACCCTAAATCTCATTCTCAGACTTCTTGCTTTCTTAGAGTTTAGAGAGCCTGCAATCCTCCCATGCCATGTGTGAAAGGAGGCTCTACCACTGTGTTCTGCATGAAACCCACGGGCCCATACCCAGAGTATGATAGAGTGGGTTCCCGGGTACAATCCCAGCCCCCTAAACTCCCCCCGCCCGCCTAATGCAGACAGGGCCCGTGCGCTAAGCATAAACAATACCTTTAACAGATAACCCTAACCCTGAACATAACACCCAACCCTGTTCCTATTTCTCCCCTTAACACGTAAACCTCACCGTGCGCCTAACTTTAACCTCTTATCCTAACGTTAATGCATAACCCATTTCCTGAGAACAACCCCTATCCCATAATTCTAACCCTATCTCCTAGTCATCACTGTGACACCTAATCCCTAACCCTAATTCTAAACCGCTAACCCTAACCGTAACCCTACCTACAACCCTAACACTGACAGTAACCCTTATTTCTAACCCCAACGCTATGCCTAACAAAAACCCTAACCCTTGACCCTAACCCTTCACCCTAACCCCTAAGCCTTACCCTAACCCTTAACCCTAATCCTAATCCTAACCATTAAACCTAACCCTAGCTCTTAAAGCTAACCCTAAACCTTACCCTCACGACTAGACCTAACCCTGACACTAACCTAACACCTAACCCTAACCAGAACCCCTAAAGCTAACCCTGAACCCTATCCCTAACCCTAGCAGTAAACTTTAACCCTAAACCTAAGCCCAACCCGTAACCCTAATCCTATCCTTTTACCCTAAAACTAACCCCTAAACCTAACCCCTATACCTCACCCTAACTCTAACCCCAATCCTAATTCTTTTTTTTTTTTTTTTTTGAAATAATATGGGTAATATTCATGATAAATTATTAAGTGAACAGTGCAAGTTAAAAACAATAGTTTCATATTTTTTTCCCACCCCCCCTTTCCCGAGTCAGCACCTTCAAGTGTTACCACTCCCCAAAAGGTGTGCAATGCACTCATTGTGTAGGCATACCCCCATCCCCTCCCCCACCCCCCACCTCAGTCTGATGTCCAATTGGTGTCATTCCCAGATTTGTATTTAGGTGATGATCAGGGAAACCAATTTTCTGGTGAGTACATGTGATGCTTGTTTTTCCATTCTTGGGATACTTCACTTAATATAATGGGTTCCAACTCTCTCCAGGAGAACCATAGAGATGTCGTATCTTCATCATTCCTTATAGCTGAGTAATATTCCATGGTATACATATACCACAGTTTACTAATCCAATCATGTATTGATGGGCATTTGGGTTGTTTCCACATCTTTGCTATTGTGAATTGTGCTGCTATAAACATTTGGGTACACGTGCCTTTGTAACAGAATGACCTTTTTTCCTTTGGGTATATGCCCAGTAATGGGATTGCTGGGTCAAATGGCAGGTCTACTTGAATCTGTTTAAGATACCTCCATAATGCTTTCCACAGGGGTTGCACTAGTTTGCAGTCCCACCAGCAGTGTATTAGTGTTCCTGTCTCTCCACACCCACGCCAACATGTGTTGTTTTGGGTTTTTTTGATAAAGGCCATTCTCACTGGGGTTAAGTGATATCTCATTGTGGTTTTGATTTGCATTTCCCTGATGATTAGAAAACATTGCAATGAAGTTCTACCCAACAAGCTGAACAAAAAACCGTCTCACTTATCGGTTTTCTCAATAAATGTGAATGGCTTGAATTCCCCGCTCAAGAGACATAGACTGGCCCAATGGATAAAAAAGCACAAGCCAAGTATCTGCTGTCTCCAAGAAACCCACCTAACGAGCAAAGATGCATTTAGACTGAAAGTAAAAGGATGGAAATCGGTATTTCAAGCAAACGGTAACGAAAAGAAAGCTGGTGTGGCAATCTTAATTTCCAATAACTTAGCTTTCAAACCAACAAAAATAATAAAAGACAAAAATGGCTACTACATACTGGTCAAGGGCACAATTCAACAAGAAGCCATGACTATACTCAATATATATGCACCCAACCTAGGTGCACCTAGATTCATAAAGCAAACCCTACTAGATCTGAACCAGATGATAGATAATAATACTGTAATAGCTGGAGACTTTAACACCCCACTGACAGTACAGGACAGATCCTCTAAACAGAAAATAAACAAAGACATAATGGACCTAAATAGAATGCTAGAACAAATGGGCATGGCTGACATCTATAGGACATTCTACCCAAAGTCCACAGAATATACATTCTTCTCATCAGCTCACGGGACATTCTCTAAGATTGACCATGTCCTAGGACATAAATCATGTCTTCAAAAATTCAAAAAAATAGAAATTATACCATGCATCTTCTCAGATCACAGCGGAATAAAAGTAACAATGATCACAAACAGAAACGCTCACTCTTACTCAAAGTCATGGAAGCTAAATAACCTTCTCCTGAATAATTATTCTATAAAAGAAGAAATCAAGATGGAAATCAAAAATTTCTTTGAATTAAATGACAATGGAGATACAACTTATCAAAATCTATGGGATGCAGCTAAAGCAGTCCTGAGAGGAAAATTCATATCCATAAATGCCTATATCAAAAAGACAGAAAACATGCAAATAGACAACCTAACGAATAGACTCAAAGAGCTGGAGAAAGAAGAACAGAACGATCCCAAACCCAGCAGAAGGCGAGAAATTACTAAGATCAAATCAGAACTAAATGAAAAGGACAACAAATAAACTATAAGGGAAATTAATAAAACAAAAAGTTGGTTCTTTGAAAAGATAAACAAAATAGACACACCCCTGGCTAGACTAACCAAGAGCACAAAAGTAAAATCTCTAATAACCTCCATTAGGAACATGAAAGGAGAAATCACAACCGATGCTACAGAGATACAAGATATCATCTATGAATTCTACAAAAATCTTTATGCACACAAACTGGAGAACGTGGAGGAAATGGACAAATTTTTAGAGACACATAGTCTTCCCAGGCTCAACCAGGAAGAAATAGAGTACCTGAACAGACCAATATCAAGAACTGAAATCGAAACAGCAATAAAAAACCTTCCCAAAAAGAAAAGCCCTGGTCCAGATGGGTTCACACCTGAATTTTACCATACATACAAAGAAGAACTGGTGCCCATCCTACATAAACTATTCTCCAATATTGAGAAGGATGGAGTTCTCCCCAACACGTTCTACCAAGCCAATATAACATTAATACCAATCCTAATTCTAACCATACCCCTTCATAAAACACTAACTCCTAACCGCTAACCCTAACACTAACCAAAAACCCTAATCATTAATCCCTAACTCTAACGCTTAACCTTTACCCTAACCGTTAACCCTCACCCTAAATCTTAACACTGACCCTAACATTAACCTTTAACTCTAAGCCTAACCCTTAACCCTACAGTAAGGAAGACCCTTAATGATAATGGGATCCCTTATCCCTAACCCTAACACTACAGCTAAAAATAACCCTAACCTTGGATCCTTAAACCTAACCCCTAACACTTACTTTAACCCCAAACCCTAACCCTAATCCTAAGCATTAAACCTAACCCTATCTCTTAACCCTAACGCTAGCCCTTACCCTAACGCCTAGATCTAACCCTAAATCTAACCTACCGCCTAATCCTAACCTTAAGCCCTAATGCTAACACTAACCCTGAACCCTAAACCTACCCGTAACCCTTAACACTAACCCTATCTGTGAACCTTAACCCTGACCCTAACCATTACCCGCACCCAAGCATTTAACCCTGATTCTAACCCTAATCCTTAATGATAAACCTAACACTAAACCCTAATCCTAAGCCCAGCACTTAACCCTAATCCTATCCCTTAACCCTAACCCTAACCCTAATGCTACCCCCTAAACGTTACCCTAACCGTGACCAGTAAACCTAACCCTAACCTCTAACACAAACCATAGCACATAACTCTAACCCTAAAACTAACCCTAACCCTAAACCTAACCCTAAACCCTAACTCTTAACCTTAACCCTAAGCGTTAACTCTCACGCTAACCTTTAATCCTAACCCTAATCCTAATCTTCAACCCTAAACCTAACACTTAACCCTAACCCTGTACCAAAACCTAACCCCTCATCTTAACCCTAACCGTAAGCCTCAACCCTAAACCAAAGTGTAACCGTTAAACCTAAGAGTAACCTTTAACCCTAACCCTAATCCCTAACCCTAAGCCCTCACCCTAACACTAAACTTCATCCTTAACCCTAACCAGAATCCTAACCCTAAATCTAATTCTCAGACTTCTTGCTTTCTTAGAGTTTAGAAAGCCTGCAATCCTCCCGTGCCATGCGGGAAAGGAGGCTCTACCACTGTGTCCTGCATGAAACCCACGGGCCCATACCCAGAGTATGATAGAGTGGGTTCCCGGGTACAATCCCAGCCCCCTAAACTCCCCCCGCCCGCCTAATGCAGACAGAGCCCGTGCGCTAAGCATAAACAATACCTTTAACAGATAACCCTAACCCTGAACATAACACCTAACCCTGTTCCTATTTCTCCCCTTAACACGTAAACCTCACGTGCGCCTAACTTTAACCTCTTATCCTAACGTTAATGCATAACCCATTTCCTGAGAACAACCCCTATCCCATAATTCTAACCCTATCTCCTAGTCATCACTGTGACACCTAATCCCTAACCCTAATTCTAAATCGCTAACCCTAACCGTAACACTACCTACAACCATAACACTGACAGTAACCCTTACTTCTAACCCCAGTGCTATGCCTAACAAAAACCCTAACCCTTGACCCTAACCCTTCACCCTAACCCCTAAGCCTTACCCTAACCCTTAACCCTAATCCTAATCCTAACCATTAAACCTAACCCTAGCTCTTAAAGCTAACCCTAAACCTTACCCTCACGACTAGACCTAACCCTGACACTAACCTAACACCTAACCCTAACCAGAACCCCTAAAGCTAACCCTGAACCCTATCCCTAACCCTAGCAGTAAACTTTAACCCTAAACCTAAGCCCAACCCGTAACCCTAATCCTATCCTTTTACCCTAAAACTAACCCCTAAACCTAACCCCTATACCTCACCCTAACTCTAACCCCAATCCTAATTCTAACCATACCCCTTCATAAAACACTAACTCCTAACCGCTAACCCTAACACTAACCAAAAACCCTAATCACTAATCCCTAACCCTAACGCTTACCCTTTACCCTAACCGTTAACCCTCACCCTAAATCTTAACACTGACCCTAACCTTAATCTTTAACTCTAAGCCTAAGCCTTAACCCTACAGTAAGGAAGACCCTTAATGCTAATGGGATCCCTTATCCCTAACCCTCACACTACAGCTAAAAATAACCCTAACCTTGGATCCTTAAACCTAACCCCTAACACTTACTTTAACCCCAAACCCTAACCCTAATCCTAAGCATTAAACCTAACCCTATCTCTTAACCCTAACGCTAGCCCTTACCCTAACGCCTAGATCTAACCCTAAATCTAACCTACCGCCTAATCCTAACCTTAAGCACTAATGCTAACACTAACCCTGAACCCTAAACCTACCCGTAACCCTTAACACTAACCCTATCTGTGAACCTTAACCCTGACCCTAACCATTACCCGCACCCAAGCATTTAACCCTGATTCTAACCCTAATCCTTAATGATAAACCTAACACTAAACCCTAACCCTAAGCCCAGCACTTAACCGTAATCCTATCCCTTAAACCTAACCGTAACCCTAATGCTAACCCCTAAACGTAACCCTAACCATGACCAGTAAACCTAACCCTAACCAGTAACTCAAACCATATCACATAACTCTAACCTTAAAACTAACCCTAACCCTAACCCTAACCCTAAACCCTAACTCTTAACCTTAACCCTAAGCGTTAACTCTCACGCTAACCTTTAATCCTAACCCTAATCCTAATCTTCAACCCTAAACCTAACACTTAACCCTAACCCTGTACCAAACCCTAACCCCTCATCTTAACCCTAACCGTAAACCTCAACCCTAAACCAAAGTGTAACCGGTAAACCTAAGAGTAACCTTTAACCCTAACCCTAATCCCTAACCCTAAGCCCTCACCCTAACACTAAACTTCATCCTTAACCCTAACCAGAATCCTAACCCTAAATCTAATTCTCAGACTTCTTGCTTTCTTAGAGTTTAGAAAGCCTGCTATCCTCCCATGCCATGCGTGAAAGGAGGCTCTACCACTGTGTCCTGCATGAAACCCACGGGCCCATACCCAGAGTATGATAGAGTGGGTTCCCGGGTACAATCCCAGCCCCCTAAACTCCCCCCGCCCGCCTAATGCAGACAGGGCCCGTGCGCTAAGCATAAACAATACCTTTAACAGATAACCCTAACCCTGAACATAACACCCAACCCTGTTCCTATTTCTCCCCTTAACACGTAAACCTCACCGTGCGCCTAACTTTAACCTCTTATCCTAACGTTAATGCATAACCCATTTCCTGAGAACAACCCCTATCCCATAATTCTAACCCTATCTCCTAGTCATCACTGTGACACCTAATCCCTAACCCTAATTCTAAACCGCTAACCCTAACCGTAACCCTACCTACAACCCTAACACTGACAGTAACCCTTACTTCTAACCCCAACGCTATGCATAACAAAAACCCTAACCCTTGACCCTAATCCTTCACCCTAACCCCTAAGCCTTACCCTAACCCTTAACCCTAAACCTCATCCTAACCATTAAACCTAACCCTAGCTCTTAAAGCTAACCCTAAACCTTACCCTCACGACTAGACCTAACCCTGACACTAACCTAACACCTAACCCTAACCAGAACCCCTAAAGCTAACCCTGAACCCTATCCCTAACCCAAGCAGTAAACTGTAACCCGAAACCTAAGCCCAACCCGTAACCCTAATACTATCCTTTTACCCTAAAACTAACCGCTAATCCTAACACCTATACCTCACCCTAACTCTAACCCCAATCCTAATTCTAACCATACACCTTCATAAAACACTAACTCCTAAACGCTAACCCTAACACTAACCAAAAACCCTAATCACTATTCCCTAACCCTAACGCTTAACCGTTACCCTGACCGTTAACCCTCACCCTAAATCATAACACTGACCCTAACCTTAACCTTTAACTCTAAGCCTAACCCTTAACCCTACAGTAAGGAAGACCCTTAATGCTAATGGGATCCCTTATCCCGAACCCTAACACTACAGCTAATAATAACCCTAACCTTGGATCCTTAAACCTAACCCCTAACACTTACTTTAACCCCAAACCCTAACCCTAATCCTAAGCATTAAACCTAACCCTATCTCTTAACCCTAACGCTAGTCCTTACCCTAACGCCTAGATCTAAACCTAAATCTAACGTACGGTCTAATCCTAACCTTAAGCCCTAATGCTAACACTAACCATGAAACCTAAACCTACCCGTAACCCTTAACACTAACCCTATCCGTGAACCTAAACCCTGACCCTAACCATTACCCGCACCCAAGCATTTAACACTGACCCTAACCCTTATCCTTAATGCTAACCCTAACACTAAACCCTAACCCTAAGCCCAACACTTAACCCTAATGCTATCCCTTAACCCTAACCCTAACCCTAATGCTACCCCCACAACATAACCCTAACCATGACCAGTAAACCTAACCCTAACCTCTAACACAAACCATAGCACATAACTCTAACCCTAAAACTAACCCTAACCCTAACCCTCACCCTAAACCCTACCACTTAACCTTAATCCTAAGCGTTAACTCTCACGCTAACCTTTAATCCTAACCCTAATCCTAATCTTCAACCCTAAACCTAACACTTAACCCTAACCCTGTACCAAACCCTAACCCCTCATCTTAACACTAACCGTAAACCTCAACCCTAAACCAAAGTGTAACCGGTAAACCTAAGAGTAACCTTTAACCCTAACCCTAATCCCTAACCCTAAGCCCTCACCCTAACACTAAACTTCATCCTTAACCCTAACCAGAATCCTAACCCTAAATCTAATTCTCAGACTTCTTGCTTTCTTAGAGTTTAGAAAGCCTGCTATCCTCCCATGCCATGCGTGAAAGGAGGCTCTACCACTGTGTCCTGCATGAAACCCACGGGCCCATACCCAGAGTATGATAGAGTGGGTTCCCGGGTACAATCCCAGCCCCCTAAACTCCCCCCGCCCGCCTAATGCAGACAGGGCCCGTGCACTAAGCATAAACAATACCTTTAACAGATAACCCTAACCCTGAACATAACACCCAACCCTGTTCCTATTTCTCCCCTTAACACGTAAACCTCACCGTGCGCCTAACTTTAACCTCTTATCCTAACGTTAATGCATAACCCATTTCCTGAGAACAACCCCTATCCCATAATTCTAACCCTATCTCCTAGTCATCACTGTGACACCTAATCCCTAACCCTAATTCTAAGCCGCTAACCCTAACCGTAACCCTACCTACAACCCTAACACTGACAGTAACCCTTACTTCTAACCCCAACGCTATGCCTAACAAAAACCCTAACCGTTGACCCTAACCCTTCACCCTAACCCCTAAGCCTTACCCTAACCCTTAACCCTAATCCTAATCCTAACCATTAACCTAAGCCTAGCTCTTAAAGCTAACCCTAAACCTTACCCTCACGACTAGACCTAACCCTGACACTAACCTAACACCTAACCCTAACCAGAACCCCTAAAGCTAACCCTGAACCCTATCCCTAACCCAAGCAGTAAACTTTAACCCGAAACCTAAGCCCAAGCCTTAAGCCTAATCCTATCCTTTTACCCTAAAACTAACCCCTAAACCTAACCCCTATACCTCACCCTAATTCTAACCCCAATCCTAATTCTAACCATACCCCTTCATAAAACACTAACTCCTAACCGCTAACCCTAACACTAACCAAAAACCCTAATCACTAATCACTAACCCTAACGCTTAAGCATTACCCTGACCGTTAACACTCACCCTAAATCTTAACACTGACCCTAACCTTAACCTTTAACTCTAAGCCTAACCCTTAACCCTACAGTAAGGAAGACCCTTAATGCTAATGGGATCCCTTATCCCTAACCCTCACACTACAGCTAAAAACAACCCTAACCTTTGATCCTTAAACCTAACCCCTAACACTTACTTTAACCCCAAACACTAACCCTAATCCTAAGCATTAAACCTAACCCTATCTCTTAACCCTAACGCTAGCCCTTACCCTAACGCCTACATCTAACCCTAAATCTAACCTACCGCCTAATCCTAACCTTAAGCCCTAATGCTAACACTAACCATGAACCCTAAACCTACCCGTAACCCTTAACACTAACCCTATCCGTGAACCTTAACCCTGACCCTAACCATTACCCGCACCCAAGCATTTAACCCTGATTCTAACCCTAATCCTTAATGATAAACCTAACACTAAACCCTAACCCTAAGTCCAACACTTAACCCTAATCCTATCCCTTAACCCTAACCCTAACCCTAAGGCTACCCCATAAACGTAACCCTAACCGTGACCAGTAAACCTAACCCTAACCTCTAACACAAACCATAGCACAAAACTCTAACCCTAAAACTAACCCTAACCCTCACCCTAAACCCTACCACTTAACCTTAATCCTAAGCGTTAACTCTCACGCTAACCTTTAATCCTAACCCTAATCCTAATCTTCAACCCTAAACCTAACACTTAACCCTAACCCTGTACCAAACCCTAACCCCTCATCTTAACCCTAACCGTAAACCTCAACCCTAAACCAAAGTGTAACCGGTAAACCTAAGAGTAACCTTTAACCCTAACCCTAATCCCTAACCCTAAGCCCTCACCCTAACACTAAACTTCATCCTTAACCCTAACCAGAATCCTAACCCTAAATCTAATTCTCAGACTTCTTGCTTTCTTAGAGTTTAGAAAGCCTGCTATCCTCCCATGCCATGCGTGAAAGGAGGCTCTACCACTGTGTCCTGCATGAAACCCACGGGCCCATACCCAGAGTATGATAGAGTGGGTTCCCGGGTACAATCCCAGCCCCCTAAACTCCCCCCGCCCGCCTAATGCAGACAGGGCCCGTGCGCTAAGCATAAACAATACCTTTAACAGATAACCCTAACCCTGAACATAACACCCAACCCTGTTCCTATTTCTCCCCTTAACACGTAAACCTCACCGTGCGCCTAACTTTAACCTCTTATCCTAACGTTAATGCATAACCCATTTCCTGAGAACAACCCCTATCCCATAATTCTAACCCTATCTCCTAGTCATCACTGTGACACCTAATCCCTAACCCTAATTCTAAACCGCTAACCCTAACCGTAACCCTACCTACAACCCTAACACTGACAGTAACCCTTACTTCTAACCCCAACGCTATGCCTCACAAAAACCCTAACCCTTGACCCTAACCCTTCATCCTAACCCCTAAGCCTTACCTAACCCTTAACCCTAATCCTATCCTTTTACCCTAAAACTAACCCCTAAACCTAACCCCTATACCTCACCCTAACTCTAACCCCAATCATAATTCTAACCATACCCCTTCATAAAACACTAACTCCTAACCGCTAACCCTAACACTAACCAAAAACCCTAATCACTAATCCCTAACCCTAACGCTTAACCTTTACCCTAACCGTTAACCCTCACCCTAAATCTTAACACTGACCCTAACCTTAACCTTTAACTCTAAGCCTAACCCTTAACCCTACAGTAAGGAAGACCCTTAATGCTAATGGGATCCCTTATCCCTAACCCTCACACTACAGCTAAAAATAACCCTAACCTTGGATCCTTAAACCTAACCCCTAACACTTACTTTAACCCCAAACCCTAACCCTAATCCTAAGCATTAAACCTAACCCTATCTCTTAACCCTAATGCTAGCCCTTACCCTAACGCCTAGATCTAATCCTAAATCTAACCTACCGCCTAATCCTAACCTTAAGCCCTAATGCTAACACTAACCTTGAACCCCAATCCTACCCGTAACCCTTAACACTAACCCTATCCGTGAACCTTAACCCTGACCCTAACCATTACCCGCACCCAAGCATTTAAACCTGACCCTAACCCCAATCCTTAATGATAAACCTAACAATAACCCTAACCCTAAGCCCAACACTTAACATGAATCCTATCCCTTAACCCTAACCCTAACCCTAATGCTACCCCCTAAACGTAACCCTAACCGTGACCAGTAAACCTAACCCTAACCTCTAACACAAACCATAGCACATAACTCTAACCCTAAAACTAACCCTAACCCTAACCCTAACCCTAAACCCTAACTCTTAACCTTAACCCTAAGCGTTAACTCTCACGCTAACCTTTAATCCTAACCCTAATCCTAATCTTCAAACCTAAACCTAACTCTTAACCCTAACCCTGTACCAAACCCTAACCCCTCATCTTAACCCTAACCGTAAACCTCAACCCTAAACCAAAGTGTAACCGTTAAACCTAAGAGTAACCTTTAACCCTAACCCTATTCCCTAACCCTAAGCCCTCACCCTAACACTAAACTTCATCCTTAACCCTAACCAGAATCCTAACCCTAAATCTAATTCTCAGACTTCTTGCTTCCTTAGAGTTTAGAAAGCCTGCAATCCTCCCATGCCATGCGTGAAAGGAGGCTCTACCACTGTGTCCTGCATGAAACCCACGGGCCCATACCCAGAGTATGATAGAGTGGGTTCCCGGGTACAATCCCAGCCCCCTAAACTCCCCCCGCCCGCCTAATGCAGACAGGGCCCGTGCGCTAAGCATAAACAATACCTTTAACAGATAACCCTAACCCTGAACATAACACCCAACCCTGTTCCTATTTCTCCCCTTAACACGTAAACCTCACCGTGCGACCAACTTTAACCTCTTATCCTAACGTTAATGCATAACCCATTTCCTGAGAACAACCCCTATCCCATAATTCTAACCCTATCTCCTAGTCATCACTGTGACACCTAATCCCTAACCCTAATTCTAAACCGCTAACCCTAACCGTAACCCTACCTACAAGCCTAACACTGACAGTAACCCTTACTTTTAACCCCAACGCTATGCCTAACAAAAACCCTAACCCTTCACCCTAACCCCTAAGCCTTACCCTAACCCTTAACCCTAATCCTAATCCTAACCATTAAACCTAACCCTAGCTCTTAAAGCTAACCCTAAACCTTATCCTCACGACTAGACCTAACCCTGACACTAACCTAACACCTAACCCTAACCAGAACCCCTAAAGCTAACCCTGAACCCTATCCCTAACCCTAGCAGTAAACTTTAACGCTAAACATAAGCCCAACCCGTAACCCTAATCCTATCCTTTTACCCTAAAACTAACCCCTAAACCTAACCCCTATACCTCACCCTAACTCTAACCCCAATCATAATTCTAACCATACCCCTTCATAAAACACTAACTCCTAACCGCTAACCCGAACACTAATCTAAAACCCTAATCACTAATCCCTAACCCTAACGCTTAACCTTTACCCTAACCGTTAACCCTCACCCTAAATCTTAACCCTGACCCTAACCTTAACCTTTAACTCTAAGCCTAACCCTTAACCCTACAGTAAGGAAGACCCTTAATGCTAATGGGATCCCTTATCCCTAACCCTAACACTACAGCTAAAAATAACCCTAACCTTGGATCCTTAAACCTAACCCCTAACACTTACTTTAACCCCATTCCCTAACCCTAATCCTAAGCATTAAACCTAACCCTATCTCTTAACCCTAACGCTAGCCCTTACCCTAACGGCTAGATCTAACCCTAAATCTAACCTACCGCTTAATCCTAACCTTAAGCCCTAATGCTAACACTAACCCTGAACCCTAAAGCTACCCGTAACCCTTAACAATAACCCTGTCCGTGAACCTTAACCCTGACCCTAACCATTACCCGAAACCAAGCATTTAACCCTGAACCTAACCCCAATCCTTAATGATAAACCTAACACTAAACCCTAACCCTAAGCCCAACACTTAACCCTAATCCTATCCCTTAACCCTAACCCTAACCCTAATGCAACCCCCTAAATGTAACCCTAACCGTGACGAGTAAACCTAACCCTAACCTCTAACACAAACCATAGCACATAACTCTACCCCTAAAACTAACGATAAACCTAACCCTAACCCTAACCCTAAACCCTAACTCTTAACCTTAATCCTAAGCGTTAACTCTCACGCTAACCTTTAATCCTAACCCTAATCCTAATCTTCAACCCTAAACCTAACACTTAACCCTAACCCTGTACCAAAACCTAACCCCTCATCTTAACCCTATCCGTAAACCTCAACCCTAAACCAAAGTGTAACCGTTAAACCTAAGAGTAACCTTTAACCCTAACCCTATTCCCTAACCCTAAGCCCTCACCCTAACACTAAACTTCATCCTTAACCCTAACCAGAATCCTAACCCTAAATCTCATTCTCAGACTTCTTGCTTTCTTAGAGTTTAGAAAGCCTGCAATCCTCCCATGCCATGCGTGAAAGGAGGCTCTACCACTGTGTCCTGCATGAAACCCACCGGCCCATACGCAGAGTATGATAGAGTGGGTTCTCGGGTACAATCTCAGCCCCCTAAACTCCCCCCGCCCGCCTAATGCAGACAGGGCCCGTGCGCTAAGCATAAACAATACCTTTAACAGATAACCATACCCTGAACATAACACCCAACCTTGTTCCTATTTCTCCCCTTAACACGTAAACCTCACTGTGTGCCTAACTTTAACCTCTTATCCTAACGTTAATGCATAACCCATTTCCTGAGAACAACCCCTATCCCATAATTCTAACCCTATCTCCTAGTCATCACTGTGACACCTAATCCCTAACCCTAATTCTAAACCGCTATCCCTAATCGTAACCCTACCTACAACCCTAACACTGACAGTAACCCTTACTTCTAACCCCAACGCTATGCCTAACAAGAACCCTAACCCTTCACCCTAACCCTTCACCCTAACCCCTAAGCCTTACCCTAACCCTTAACCCTAACCTAATCCTAACCATTAAACCTAACCCTAGCTCTTAAAGCTAACCCTAAACCTTACCCTCACGACTAGACCTAACCCTGACACTAACCTAACACCTAACCCTAAACAGAACCCCTAAAGCTAACCCTGAAACCAATCCCTAACCCCAGCAGTAAACTTTAACCCAAAACCTAAGCCCAACCCGTAACCCTAATCCTATCCTTTTACCCTAAAACTAACCCCTAAACCTAACCCCTATACCTCACCCTAACTCTAACCCCAATCCTAATTCTAACCATACCCCTTCATAAAACACTAACTCCTAACCGCTAACCCTAACACTAACCAAAAACCCTAATCACTAATCCCTAACCCTAACGCTTAACCTTTACCCTAACCGTTAACCCTCACCCTAAATCTTAACACTGACCCTAACCTTAACCTTTAACTCTAAGCCTAACCCTTAATCCTACAGTAAGGAAGACCCTTAATGCTAATGGGATCCCTTATCCCTAACCCTAACACTACAGCTAAAAACAACCCTAACCTTTGATCCTTAAACCTAACCCCTAACACTTCCTTTAACCCCAAACACTAACCCTAATCCTAAGCATTAAACCTAACCCTATCTCTTAACCCTAACGCTAGCCCTTACCCTAACGCCTACATCTAACCCTAAATCTAACCTACCGCCTAATCCTAACCTTAAGCCCTAATGCTAACACTAACCATGAACCCTAAACCTACCCGTAACCCTTAACACTAACCCTATCCGTGAACCTTAACCCTGACCCTAACCATTACCCGCACCCAAGCATTTAACCCTGATTCTAACCCTAATCCTTAATGATAAACCTAACACTAAACCCTAACCCTAAGTCCAACACTTAACCCTAATCCTATCCCTTAACCCTAACCCTAACCCTAAGGCTACCCCATAAACGTAACCCTAACCGTGACCAGTAAACCTAACCCTAACCTCTAACACAAACCATAGCACAAAACTCTAACCCTAAAACTAACCCTAACCCTCACCCTAAACCCTACCACTTAACCTTAATCCTAAGCGTTAACTCTCACGCTAACCTTTAATCCTAACCCTAATCCTAATCTTCAACCCTAAACCTAACACTTAACCCTAACCCTGTACCAAACCCTAACCCCTCATCTTAACCCTAACCGTAAACCTCAACCCTAAACCAAAGTGTAACCGGTAAACCTAAGAGTAACCTTTAACCCTAACCCTAATCCCTAACCCTAAGCCCTCACCCTAACACTAAACTTCATCCTTAACCCTAACCAGAATCCTAACCCTAAATCTAATTCTCAGACTTCTTGCTTTCTTAGAGTTTAGAAAGCCTGCTATCCTCCCATGCCATGCGTGAAAGGAGGCTCTACCACTGTGTCCTGCATGAAACCCACGGGCCCATACCCAGAGTATGATAGAGTGGGTTCCCGGGTACAATCCCAGCCCCCTAAACTCCCCCCGCCCGCCTAATGCAGACAGGGCCCGTGCGCTAAGCATAAACAATACCTTTAACAGATAACCCTAACCCTGAACATAACACCCAACCCTGTTCCTATTTCTCCCCTTAACACGTAAACCTCACCGTGCGCCTAACTTTAACCTCTTATCCTAACGTTAATGCATAACCCATTTCCTGAGAACAACCCCTATCCCATAATTCTAACCCTATCTCCTAGTCATCACTGTGACACCTAATCCCTAACCCTAATTCTAAACCGCTAACCCTAACCGTAACCCTACCTACAACCCTAACACTGACAGTAACCCTTACTTCTAACCCCAACGCTATGCCTCACAAAAACCCTAACCCTTGACCCTAACCCTTCATCCTAACCCCTAAGCCTTACCTAACCCTTAACCCTAATCCTATCCTTTTACCCTAAAACTAACCCCTAAACCTAACCCCTATACCTCACCCTAACTCTAACCCCAATCATAATTCTAACCATACCCCTTCATAAAACACTAACTCCTAACCGCTAATCCTAACACTAACCAAAAACCCTAATCACTAATCCCTAACCCTAACGCTTAACCTTTACCCTAACCGTTAACCCTCACCCTAAATCTTAACACTGACCCTAACCTTAACCTTTAACTCTAAGCCTAACCCTTAACCCTACAGTAAGGAAGACCCTTAATGCTAATGGGATCCCTTATCCCTAACCCTAACACTACAGCTAAAAATAACCCTAACCTTGGATCCTTAAACCTAACCCCTAACACTTACTTTAACCCCAAACCCTAACCCTAATCCTAAGCATTAAACCTAACCCTATCTCTTAACCCTAATGCTAGCCCTTACCCTAACGCCTAGATCTAATCCTAAATCTAACCTACCGCCTAATCCTAACCTTAAGCCCTAATGCTAACACTAACCTTGAACCCCAATCCTACCCGTAACCCTTAACACTAACCCTATCCGTGAACCTTAACCCTGACCCTAACCATTACCCGCACCCAAGCATTTAAACCTGACCCTAACCCCAATCCTTAATGATAAACCTAACAATAACCCTAACCCTAAGCCCAACACTTAACATGAATCCTATCCCTTAACCCTAACCCTAACCCTAATGCTACCCCCTAAACGTAACCCTAACCGTGACCAGTAAACCTAACCCTAACCTCTAACACAAACCATAGCACATAACTCTAACCCTAAAACTAACCCTAACCCTAACCCTAACCCTAAACCCTAACTCTTAACCTTAACCCTAAGCGTTAACTCTCACGCTAACCTTTAATCCTAACCCTAATCCTAATCTTCAAACCTAAACCTAACTCTTAACCCTAACCCTGTACCAAACCCTAACCCCTCATCTTAACCCTAACCGTAAACCTCAACCCTAAACCAAAGTGTAACCGTTAAACCTAAGAGTAACCTTTAACCCTAACCCTATTCCCTAACCCTAAGCCCTCACCCTAACACTAAACTTCATCCTTAACCCTAACCAGAATCCTAACCCTAAATCTAATTCTCAGACTTCTTGCTTCCTTAGAGTTTAGAAAGCCTGCAATCCTCCCATGCCATGCGTGAAAGGAGGCTCTACCACTGTGTCCTGCATGAAACCCACGGGCCCATACCCAGAGTATGATAGAGTGGGTTCCCGGGTACAATCCCAGCCCCCTAAACTCCCCCCGCCCGCCTAATGCAGACAGGGCCCGTGCGCTAAGCATAAACAATACCTTTAACAGATAACCCTAACCCTGAACATAACACCCAACCCTGTTCCTATTTCTCCCCTTAACACATAAACCTCACCGTGCGACCAACTTTAACCTCTTATCCTAACGTTAATGCATAACCCATTTCCTGAGAACAACCCCTATCCCATAATTCTAACCCTATCTCCTAGTCATCACTGTGACACCTAATCCCTAACCCTAATTCTAAACCGCTAACCCTAACCGTAACCCTACCTACAAGCCTAACACTGACAGTAACCCTTACTTTTAACCCCAACGCTATGCCTAACAAAAACCCTAACCCTTCACCCTAACCCCTAAGCCTTACCCTAACCCTTAACCCTAATCCTAATCCTAACCATTAAACCTAACCCTAGCTCTTAAAGCTAACCCTAAACCTTATCCTCACGACTAGACCTAACCCTGACACTAACCTAACACCTAACCCTAACCAGAACCCCTAAAGCTAACCCTGAACCCTATCCCTAACCCTAGCAGTAAACTTTAACGCTAAACATAAGCCCAACCCGTAACCCTAATCCTATCCTTTTACCCTAAAACTAACCCCTAAACCTAACCCCTATACCTCACCCTAACTCTAACCCCAATCATAATTCTAACCATACCCCTTCATAAAACACTAACTCCTAACCGCTAACCCGAACACTAATCTAAAACCCTAATCACTAATCCCTAACCCTAACGCTTAACCTTTACCCTAACCGTTAACCCTCACCCTAAATCTTAACCCTGACCCTAACCTTAACCTTTAACTCTAAGCCTAACCCTTAACCCTACAGTAAGGAAGACCCTTAATGCTAATGGGATCCCTTATCCCTAACCCTAACACTACAGCTAAAAATAACCCTAACCTTGGATCCTTAAACCTAACCCCTAACACTTACTTTAACCCCATTCCCTAACCCTAATCCTAAGCATTAAACCTAACCCTATCTCTTAACCCTAACGCTAGCCCTTACCCTAACGGCTAGATCTAACCCTAAATCTAACCTACCGCTTAATCCTAACCTTAAGCCCTAATGCTAACACTAACCCTGAACCCTAAAGCTACCCGTAACCCTTAACAATAACCCTGTCCGTGAACCTTAACCCTGACCCTAACCATTACCCGAAACCAAGCATTTAACCCTGAACCTAACCCCAATCCTTAATGATAAACCTAACACTAAACCCTAACCCTAAGCCCAACACTTAACCCTAATCCTATCCCTTAACCCTAACCCTAACCCTTATGCTACCCCCTAAACGTAACCCTAACCGTGACCAGTAAACCTAACCCTAACTTCTAACACAAACCATAGCACATAACTCTAACCCTAAAACTAACCCTAACCCTATCCCTAACCCTAAACCCTAACTCTTAACCTTAACCCTAAGCGTTAACTCTCACGCTAACCTTTAATCCTAACCCTAATCCTAATCTTCAACCCTAAACCTAACACTTAACCCTAACCCTGTACCAAACCCTAACCCCTCATCTTAACCCTAACCGTAAACCTCAACCCTAAACCAAAGTGTAACCGTTAAACCTAAGAGTTACCTTTAACACTAACCCTATTCCCTAACCCTAAGCCCTCACCCTAACACTAAACTTCATCCTTAACCCTAACCATAATCCTAACCCTAAATCTCATTCTCAGACTTCTTGCTTTCTTAGAGTTTAGAAAGCCTGCAATCCTTCCATGCCATACGTGAAAGGAGGCTCTACACTGTGTCCTGCATGAAACCAACGGGCCCATACCCAGAGTATGATAGAGTGGGTTCCCGTGTACAATCCCAGCCCCCTAAACTCCCCCCGCCCGCCTAATGCAGACAGGGCCCGTGCGCTAAGCATAAACAATACCTTTGACAGATAACCCTAACCCTGAACATAACACCCAACCCTGTTCCTATTTCTCCCCTTAACACATAACCCTCACCATGCGCCTAACTTTAACCTCTTATCCTAACGTTAATGCATAACCCATTTCCTGAGAATAACCCCTATCCCATAATTCTACCCCTATCTCCTAGTCATCACTGTGACACCTAATCCCTAACCCTAATTCTAAACCGCTAACCCTAACTGTAACCCTACCTACAACCCTAACACTGACAGTAACTCTTATTTCTAACCGCAACACTATGCCTAACAAAAACCCTAACCCTTGACCCTAACCCTTCACCCTAACCCCTAAGCCTTACCCTAACCCTTAACCCTAATCCTAATCCTAACCATTAAACGTAACCCAAGCTCTTAAAGCTAACCCTAAACCGTACCCTCACGACTAGACCTAACCCTGACACTAACCTAACACCTAACCCTAACCAGAACCCCTAAAGCTAACCCTGAACCCTATCCCTAACCCTAGCAGTAAACTTTAACGCTAAACATAAGCCCAACCCGTAACCCTAATCCTATCCTTTTACCCTAAAACTAACCCCTAAACCTAACCCCTATACCTCACCCTAACTCTAACCCCAATCATAATTCTAACCATACCCCTTCATAAAACACTAACTCCTAACTGCTAACCCGAACACTAATCTAAAACCCTAATCACTAATCCCTAACCCTAACGCTTAACCTTTACCCTAACCGTTAACCCTCACCCTAAATCTTAACACTGACCCTAACCTTAACCTTTAACTCTAAGCCTAACCCTTAACCCTACAGTAAGGAAGACCCTTAATGCTAATGGGATCCCTTATCCCTAACCCTAACACTACAGCTAAAAATAACCCTAACCTTGGGTCCTTAAACCTAACCCCTAACACTTACTTTAACCCCATTCCCTAACCCTAATCCTAAGCATTAAACCTAACCCTATCTCTTAACCCTAACGCTAGCCCTTACCCTAGCGGCTAGATCTAACCCTAAATCTAACCTACCGCTTAATCCTAACCTTAAGCCCTAATGCTAACACTAACCCTGAACCCTAAAGCTACCCGTAACCCTTAACAATAACCCTGTCCGTGAAGCTTAACCCTGACCCTAACCATTACCCGAAACCAAGCATTTAACCCTGAACCTAACCCCAATCCTTAATGATAAACCTAACAGTAAACCCTAACCCTAAGCCCAACACTTAACCCTAATCCTATCCCTTAACCCTAAACCTAACCCTAATGCTACCCCCTAAACGTAACCCTAACCGTGACCAGTAAACCTAACACTAACCTCTAACACAAACCATAGCACATAACTCTAACCCTAAAAATAACCCTAACCCTAACCCTAAACCCTAACTCTTAACCTTAACCCTAAGCGTTAACTCTCACGCTAACCTTTAATCCTAACCCTAATCCTAATCTTCAACCCTAAACCTAACACTTAACCCTAACCCTGTACCAAAACCTAACCCCTCATCTTAACCCTAACCGTAAACCTCAACCCTAAACCAAAGTGTAACCGTTAAACCTAAGAGTAACCTTTAACCCTAACCCTATTCCCTAACCCTAAGCCCTCACCCTAACACTAAACTTCATCCTTAACCCTAACCAGAATCCTAACCCTAAATCTCATTCTCAGACTTCTTGCTTTCTTAGAGTTTAGAAAGCCTGCAATCCTCCCATGCCATGCGTGAAAGGAGGCTCTACCACTGTGTCCTGCATGAAACCCACGGGCCCATACGCAGAGTATGATAGAGTGGGTTCTCGGGTACAATCTCAGCCCCCTAAACTCCCCCCGCCCGCCTAATGCAGACAGGGCCCGTGCGCTAAGCATAAACAATACCTTTAACAGATAACCCTAACCCTGAACATAACACCCAACCCTGTTCCTATTTCTCCCCTTAACACGTAAACCTCACCGTGCGCCTAACTTTAACCTCTTATCCTAACGTTAATGCATAACACATTTCCTGAGAACAACCCCTATCCCATAATTCTAACCCTATCTCCTAGTCATCACTGTGACACCTAATCCCTAACCCTAATTCTAAACCGCTAACCCTAACCGTAACCCTACCTACAAGCCTAACACTGACAGTAACCCTTACTTTTAACCCCAACGCTATGCCTAACAAAAACCCTAACCCTTCACCCTAACCCCTAAGCCTTACCCTAACCCTTAACCCTAATCCTAATCCTAACCATTAAACCTAACCCTAGCTCTTAAAGCTAACCCTAAACCTTATCCTCACGACTAGACCTAACCCTGACACTAACCTAACACCTAACCCTAACCAGAACCCCTAAAGCTAACCCTGAACCCTATCCCTAACCCCAGCAGTAAACTTTAACCCTAAACCTAAGCCCAACCCGTAACCCTAATCCTATCCTTTTACCCTAAAACTAACCCCTAAACCTAACCCCTATACCTCACCCTAACTCTAACGCCAGTCGTAATTCTAACCATACCCCTTCATAAAACACTAACTCCTAATCGCTAACCCTAACACTAACCAAAAACCCTAATCACTAATCCCTAACCCTAATGCTTAACCTTTACCCTAACCGTTAACCCTCACCCTAAATCTTAACCCTGACCCTAACCTTAACCTTTAACTCTAAGCCTAACCCTTAACCCTACAGTAAGGAAGACCCTTAATGCTAATGGGATCCCTTATCCCTAACCATAACACTACAGCTAAAAATAACCCTAACCTTGGATCCTTAAACCTAACCCCTAACACTTACTTTAACCCCAAATCCTAAAGCTAATCCTAAGCATTAAACCTAACGCTATCTCTTAACCATAACGCTAGCCCTTACCCTAACGCCTAGATCTAACCCTATATCTAACCTACCGCCTAATCCTAACCTTAAGCCCTAATGCTAACACTAACCCTGAACCCTAAACCTACCCGTAACCCTTAACACTATCCCTATCCGTGAACCTTAACCCTGACCCTAACCATTACCCGCACCCAAGCATTTAACCCTGACCCTAACCCTAATCCTTAATGCTAACCTTAACACTAAACCCTAACCCTAAGCCCAACACTTAACCCTAATCCTATCCCTTAACCCTAACCCTAACCCTAACCCTACCTACAACCCTAACACTGACAGTAACCTTTACTTTTAACCCCAACGCTGTGCTTAACAAAAACCCTAACCCTTCACCCTAACCCCTACCCTAACCCTTGACCCTAATACTAATCCTAACCATTAAACCTAACCCTAGCTCTTAAAGCTAACCCTAAACCTTACCCTCACGACTAGACCTAACCCTGACACTAACTTAACACCTAACCCTAACCAGAACCCCTAAAGCTAACCCTGAACCCTATCCCTAACCCTAGCAGTAAACTTTTCCCTAAACCTAAGCCCAACCCGTAACCCTAATCCTATCCTTTTACCCTAAAACTAACCCCTAAACCTAACCCCTATACCTCACCCTAACTCTAACCCCAATCCTAATTCTAACCATACCCCTTCATAAAACACTAACTCCTAACCGCTAACCCTAACACTAACCAAAAACCCTAATCACTAATCCCTAACCCTAACGCTTAACCTTTACCCTAACCGTTAACCCTCACCCTAAATCTTAACACTGACCCTAACCTTAAACTTTAACTCTAAGCCTAACCCTTAACCCTACAGTAAGGAAGACCCTTAACGCTAATGGGATCCCTTATCCCTAACACTAACACTACAGCTAAAAATAACCCTAACCTTGGATCCTTAAACCTAACCCCTAACACTTACTTTAACCCCAAACCCTAACCCTAATCCTAAGCATTAAACCTAACCCTATCTCTTAACCCTAACGCTAGCCCTTACCCTAACGCCTAGATCTAACCCTAAATCTAACCTACCGCTTAATCCTAACCTTAAGCCCTAATGCTAACACTAACCCTGAACCCTAAACCTACCCGTTACCCTTAACACTAACCCTATCTGTGAACCTTAACCCTGACCCTAACCATTACCCGCACCCAAGCATTTAACCCTGATTCTAACCCTAATCCTTAATGATAAACCTAACACTAAACCCTAACCCTAAGCCCAACACTTAACCCTAATCCTATCCCTTAACCCTAACCCTAACCCTAATGCTACCCCCTAAACGTAACCCTAACCGTGACCAGTAAACCTAAACCTAACCTCTAACACAAACCATAGCACATAACTCTAACCCTAAAACTAACCCTAACCCTAACCCTAACCCTAAACCCTAACTCTTAACCTTAACCCTAAGCGTTAACTCTCACGCTAACCTTTAATCCTAACCCTAATCCTAATCTTCAACCCTAAACCTAACACTTAACCCTAACCCTGTACCAAACCCTAACCCCTCATCTTAACCCTAACCGTAAACCTCAACCCTAAACCAAAGTGTAACCGTTAAACCTAAGAGTTACCTTTAACACTAACCCTATTCCCTAACCCTAAGCCCTCACCCTAACACTAAACTTCGTCCTTAACCCTAACCAGAATCCTAACCCTAAATCTAATTCTCAGACTTCTTGCTTTCTTAGAGTTTAGAAAGCCTGCAATCCTTCCATGCCATACGTGAAAGGAGGCTCTACACTGTGTCCTGCATGAAACCAACGGGCCCATACCCAGAGTATGATAGAGTGGGTTCCCGTGTACAATCCCAGTCCCCTAAACTCCCCCCGCCCGCCTAATGCAGACAGGGCCCGTGCGCTAAGCATAAACAATACCTTTGACAGATAACCCTAACCCTGAACATAACACCCAACCCTGTTCCTATTTCTCCCCTTAACACATAACCCTCACCATGCGCCTAACTTTAACCTCTTATCCTAACGTTAATGCATAACCCATTTCCTGAGAACAACCCCTATCCCATAATTCTAACCCTATCTCCTAGTCATCACTGTGACACCTAATCCCTAACCCTAATTCTAAACTGCTAACCCTAACCGTAACCCTACCTACAACCCTAAAACTGACAGTAACCCTTAGTTCTTACCCCAACGCTATGCCTAACAAAAACCCTAACCCTTGACCCTAACCCTTCACCCTAAACCCTAAGCCTTACCCTAAACCTTAACCCTAATCCTAATCCTAACCATTAAACCTAACCCTAGCTCTTAAAGCTAACCCTAAACCTTACCCTCACGACTAGACCTAACCCTGACACTAACCTAACACCTAACCCTAACCAGAACCCCTAAACCTAACCCCTATACCTCACCCTAACTCTAACCCCAATCCTAATTCTAACCATACCCCTTCATAAAACACTAACTCCTAACCGCTAACCCTGGCACTAACCAAAAACCCTAATCACTAATCCCTAACCATAACGCTTAACCTTTACCCAAACCATTAACCCTCACCCTAAATCTTAACACTGACCCTAACCTTAACCTTTACTCTAAGCCTAACCCTTAACCCTACAGTAAGGAAGACCCTTAATGCTAATGGGATCCCTTATCCCTAACCATAACACTACAGCTAAAAATAACCCTAACCTTGGATCCTTAAACCTAACCCCTAACACTTACTTTAACCCCAAACCCTAACCCTAATCCTAAGCATTAAACCTAACCCTATCTCTTAACCCTAACGCTAGCCCTTACCCTAACGCCTAGATCTAACCCTAAATCTAACCTATCGCCTAATCCTAACCTTAAGCCCTAATGCTAACACTAACCCTGAACCCTAAACCTACCCGTAACCCTTAACACTAACCCTATCCGTGAACCTAAACCCTGACCCTAACCATTACCCGCACCCAAGCATTTAACCCTGACCCTAACCCTAATCCTTAATGCGAACCTTAACACTAAACCCTAACCCTAAGCCCAACACTTAACCCTAATCCTATCCCTTAACACTAACCCTAACCCTAACCCTAATGCTAACCCCTAAACCTAACCCTAACCTTGATCAGTAAACCTAACCCTAACCTCTAACACAAACCATAGCACATAACTCTAACCCTAAAACTAACCTTAACCCTAACCCTAAACCCTAACACTTAACCTTAACCCTAAGCGTTAACTCTCACGCTAACCTTTAATCCTAACCCTAATCCTAATCTTCAACCCTAAACCTAACACTTAACCCTAACCCTGTACCAAAACCTAACCCCTCATCTTAACCCTAACCGTAAACCTCAACCCTAAACCAAAGTGTAACCGTTAAACCTAAGAGTAACGTTTAACCCTAACCATATTCCCTAACCCTAAGCCCTCACCTTAACACTAAACTTCATCCTTAACCCTAACCAGAATCCTAACCCTATATCTAATTCTCAGACTTCTTGCTTTCTTAGAGTTTAGAAAGCCTGCAATCCTCCCATGCCATGCGTGAAAGGAGGCTCTACCACTGTGTCCTGCATGAAACCCACGGGGCCATACCCAGAGTATGATAGAGTGGGTTCCCGGGTACAATCCCAGCCCCCTAAACTCCTCCAGCCCGCCTAATGCAGACAGGGCCCGTGCGCTAAGCATAAACAATACCTTTAACAGATAACCCTAACCCTGAACATAACACCCAACCCTGTTCCTATTTCTCCCCTTAACACGTAAACCTCACCGTGCGCCTAACTTTAACCTCTTATCCTAACGTTAATGCATAACCCATTTCCTGAGAACAACCCCATCCCATAATTCTAACCCTATCTCCTAGTCATCACTGTGACACCTAATCCCTAACCCTAATTCTAAACCGCTAACCCTAACCGTAACCCTACCTACAACCCTAACACTGACAGTAACCCTTACTTCTAACCCCAACGCTATGCCTAACAAAAACCCTAACCCTTGACCCTAACCCTTCACCCTAACCCCTAAGCCTTACCCTAACCCTTAACCCTAATCCTAATCCTAACAATTAAACCTAACCCTAGCTCTTAAAGCTAACCCTAAACCTTACCCTAATGACTAGGCCTAACCCTGACACTAACCTAACACCTAACCCTAACCAGAACCCCTAAATGTAATCCCTATATCTCACCCTAACTCTAACCCCAATCCTAATTCTAACCATACCCCTTCATAAAACACTAACTCCTAACTGCTAACCCTAGCACTAACCAAAAACCCTAATCACTAATCCCTAACCCTAACGCTTAACCTTTACCCTGACCGTTAACCCTCACCCTTAATCTTAACCCTGACCCTAACCTTAACCTTTACTCTAAGCCTAACCCTTAACCCTACAGTAAGGAAGACTCTTAATGCTAATGGGATCCCTTATCCCTAACCCTAACACTACAGCTAAAAATAACCCTAACCTTGGATCCTTAAACCTAACCCCTAACACTTACTTTAACCCCAAACCCTAACCCTAATCCTAAGCATTAAACCTAACCCTATCTCTTAACCCTAACACTAGCCCTTACCCGAACGCCTAGATCTAACCCTAAATCTAACCTAACGCCTAATCCTAACCTTAAGCCCTAATGCTAACACTATCCCTGAACCCTAAACCTACCCGTAACCCTTAACACTAACCCTATCCGTGAACCTAAACCCTGACCCTAACCATTACCCGCACCCTAGCATTTAACCCTGACCCTAACACTAATCCTTAATGCGAACCTTAACACTAAACCCTAACCCTAAGCCCAACACTTAACCCTAATCCTATCCCTTAACACTGACCCTAACCCTAACCCTAATGCTAACCCCTAAACCTAACCCTAACCATGATCAGTAAACCTAACCCTAACCTCTAACACAAACCATAGCACATAACTCTAACCCTAAAACTAACCCTAACCCTAACCCTAACCCTAACCCTAATCCTTAATGCTAACCCTAACACTAAACCCTAACCCTAAGCCC